>NC_045746.1:571495-584159 GCF_008692095.1 Etheostoma spectabile
GCAAAATGAATGCGTGTTTCGGCAGCATGAGATGGATTAGGGTGGCATTGGTGCTCTCATAGGAATGCGGGGCGGGACACCGGGGGGCCTTGGAGGCATTGGAGGTCCTCTCTGGAAGCCAAAAGGTGGACGCGGAGGAAGGCCAGCACCGTAGCCAGGTGGAGGCATGGGAGGAGGCCCTCTCATACCTGGAGGCACAGGGTGACCTAAGAGAGATGGAGCAAGAGTCATAACATGATACAATCTTTACCTTGGACTATATGCTCTCACCACAGACAAAATTTCAGCATTCGAAGGAATCATATGCAGGGGTTCAGAGTTATGGTGAATAGTGGGACAGTTTGGAGAACACAAAAACCCACTTCCGAAATTTAAATTAGGTTGACTCATAACATTTCAATAATTATTTTATATATATATATATTTTACATATTCCAGCTTTTTGCCTCTCCATTCTTGGAAACCAGACACTAAATTTTTCCTTTAATGTTTTCTCCTCACATATTCATAGTTTTGTGTGGTGGCACGTCCTCCATTCATATCATCATCATCTGATCTATGATCAAATTAGTCATCTGATTTCAACTCACTCAGCTTGCAAAATCCAACATTTAAACACATTATACACAAATTTTACACCAAGTCGTCAACCCCTTTTGGAAGCAGATTAGTTATGACTTGCTGACAACCCATCTCCAGATTAAAGTGAAACTCAAGTGTGTAGGGGTGCCTGTGCACTGTGTGCTATAACAACAATCTTACAGGGTCACTGCATGTCACAGTGTGTGAGATACGTCTAATAAAGCCTTTGTCCAGATCTGTGTACGACTGTATGATATCAATTTTGAGGCATGTCAAACGGTGCAATGACTGTAATTTCTTGTCCAATCTACGAGCACCCTTTGTAAAGAGGACGAAAGAATTACGAGAAAAAGGTGACTCAGGTGAACCGTTTCCTCTTTGCATTAATAGAAATGAACTATGGTGAAGGTTTCCTTTAAAAAGGAATTATGCAACTAAATTTGGTTTACCCATAGCAGACCTGCCCATAATAGGTAATTTGTCAAGGTATTCATGGCAATGGGGGCTATGCATCAATAGAACAAATGCTTAAATGTATTTAATCTTCTTTCAATAATTCTTTGAGGAATTTTCCCCACAAAATGACTGAGGTAGTATTTTTAGGCTGTAGAGACTTATTTGGTAACAAAGATTCAAGGAGATGGCACAGCGCTTACCCATGGGAGGTCCATACGGTGCTCTGTGTGGCATGCCCATTGGCGGGGGTGGGGGCATGCCAGGTGGTAGCGGTGCCCGGGACTGATTTGATCCTGGGGGAGCAGGAGGTGGAGGCACCATGCCAGGTGGACCAGGAGGGGGCATGGGCATCTGAGGCATACCTGTGTAGCAGAATCAATTATGTCTACAGGCATGCTCGAGCAAGGAACTACATTGTTACGTTTAAAAAAACACTAATTAACATCTACGACCGAATATCAGGGCACACAGATCTATCAAAAATGTCCAAATTTTGTCCTTATAGTTTTGCACAACTTCCCACTTGCAACTACTGTGGAAACCTTTTTATTTTCAACAACTGTTACCTGGGTGCATGTTGCCAGGAGGGAAGGGTGGTGGTCCGGGTGGGGGCCCACCACCGCCACCTTGTTGGCCTGGTCCCCCTGCATTTAGAGGCATGGCCATTGAAGGGGGCATAGATCCAGGAGGAGGAACAGGAGGGAAACCAGGAGGTGGCATGCCTGCACAGAAACAAGTTGCAAGTTATTGTTTTTATATTCTACTGGTACACAAAGTCAGGCTGCTTGACTGATTATATTATCAAATATTATAGTCATCAATAGGCGGTTATACAAAAAAATGTAAATCATTAGTGACTCATAAAAAGGTCTCATTTGTCAGCTGTTACGTGCACTTTTAGTTACAGATATCGCCCACGATTGAATCAAATCAATCTCATTATCGCCTGGTGATAAAGACACATCACTAAGAGAAGCACACTCCCAATCCCTACAGGGTTCTACTTCATCTCATTGCCAGTAATGAAACCGGTTATTTGCTCTCACGGCACTAACTACAATCAACCACTCAATCTATAACCATTCATCAAAGGCAGCTGCTGTATATGCAATATGACAGGCCAGTACAAAAGAAAAGCAACACCACTGATAAACAGAAACCATTGCAGAAAATGTAGAACTGACAAATTTGCAGCTGTATTCTTATTATGCCGAGCTCGTACTCTGTGCAGCATGCATACAAACGAAAAAAATACCCTTGCTATATGTTTTGGCTTTAATATTGTCAGTGTGAAATGTGAAAAATGCTCAACAGCGCTGCGGATGGACAGACAAACCACGATGATGGTGTCACCGACTCGGTTTAACCGGAATAAAAGGAGCCTAGCTAGCTTAGTTCAGTCCAAAGTGAACGCCCTTTTTCGCTTCCCGGGAAAAAACAACCCACAGTCGTTGGTTTTACGAGCATTCAGCATGAATTGTTTTAGGTCTTAGGCAGGTGTGGAAAAAAAACACTGTAAACTAAGAATGCTTTCAAAAATATAGATAATGATTGTTCATTTTATTAATTTTACCTTTAACAAAGTGAGCAAACAAAAGAAAAATCACATCAATATTTGGTGTTACTACCCCTCGCCTTCAAACCAGCATCAATTCTTATAGGTACACTTGCAAAAAGTCAGACAACATTGAGGATCGTAGACGCAGTGCTTGGCCAAAGAAACTTAGTGCAGCAGATGAAAAACACATCAAGCTTATTTCCCTTCATGTCCAGCAGTGACATCAGCTCAGAACTGACAGAAACCAGTGGGACCCAGGGACACCCATCTACTGTCTAGAGAAGTCTGGCCAGAAGTGGTCTTCATGGAAGAGTTGCAGCCAAAAAGCCATATATCCGACTATGTTTTTGTACATAGTTGAGTCGCTGGGCCTTGTTTCAACGCCGGCTGTACTGTATGGCTTTTTAGCTGTAACTCTTCCACAAAGATCGCTTCTGGACAAAATTTTGTTTTGCTTGCTTTGCATTTTGTAAATTGAGAAAAATAAACAATCATTTATATTTTTGAAGGCACTCTTGGTTTACAACATTTTTTTTCCACACTTGCCTAATAATTTTGCACAGTACCGTTTTCCCTTTCAGGAAATGAAACGGTTGGCACAATTGCCATTTTGCTCGTGTGTCAAACCATACAGATATACAATAGATTATGTTATCTGTGAGCATATGACCTGAAATTATAATGTAAGTCATTATCAATTGGATCTTTCCTAAACTGTTGATGAACAGTGGCAAACAAGTTCTATGTTACATTGAAACAGTGGTTAAATAACTGTCTACCCTGTTTTACCAACTACCCTGTGTAACCACAGCATTTCAGTCATACCTGGCATTGGCATCCCAGCTCCCATTGCCGTTAGAACAGGCGTTGGAGCACTTGGTGGGGGTGGAGCGTCTGCAAACAGCTGATGTGGCCTGTCTGCCTGGGAAAGGGGGTTTTGCGCAGCCAAGAGTCGCTCTGCAGCCGAGCCATGTCGTTCTCCTTTGGAGTCCTTTTTGAAGGCGTAGGACACTGTGATGGGCCTGTTACAGAGGTACTGGCCATTCATGGCCTCAATGGCTGCATCTGATGCGTCAAAGCTGGCAAAATTGATAAAGGCATAACCCTTGGAGTTGCCAGTGTCTGGGTCTCGCATGATCTTTGGCGTCTGGAGAATCACGCCAAAGGCACTGAACGTGTCATAGAGCAGTTTCTCATCTATCTCTGGGTCCAGATTACCAATGAAGATGTTAGCACCCACATCCAGGTTCTTGTTGTGCGCAGAGGCCTTATTAACTCGAATGGGTTTGCCGTAGAGCTTTATCATATTCATGATTTTGATGGCATAGTCAGCATCTTCTTCACTAAGGAACTCTACAAAGCCATAACCTGAGAAGGAGAGGATAAAAGTTACTCAATGATTGTTATTTATCTTCAAAAGAGATTCTCATGGATACAAAAAAATTTAGGGATGGAGTTTTTTGTAGAGATAGACTGATGGTCACCTTGATGTTGGCCAGTCACTCGGTCTTTGGGCATGTGCGTGTTGACCACAGGACCGGCCTGCAGGAAAAGCTCCCATAGTAACGGCTCTGACACTTTCTCATCCAAGCCACCAACATACACAGTGGCATCTGAAAAAAATAAATAAGAATTATAAAAAAAAAAAAAAAAAACTTGATATGCTATTTATCTTAGATGCCGAAATTAGACAAAACTTCACCTGGATTTGGGATTTGTTTTCAAATCATTTCAAATGGAACACTATAAGTCTGGTAGCCTGTGATGAAGATTAGTCTTCTCTTTTTTACATGTAATCAAGTTAATGATGAAGTCATGGGATATTGTTCACTAACTGTGATTGTACACTCACACACTGAAAAAAAACTCAATCATCAATGTTTGTTTTCTTTATATGCTTTAGATGCATTCTGTTTCAGTTCAACCTTATAACCCTTTCTGAAAGGTCCAGCAATTTTCTAAAAATATTGAAAGTTAAATTTCAGTAGCTAAGATTAAAGCTACACATAAAAGGCTGCACATTTGCTTCAAAGTAACTTATTATGCTTGTTAATGTTATAATTTCCCTAAGGTAATCTATAAAGTATTCTGAATGAAAGCTTGTGGCTTTTAGTTCTTTGGAAAAAAGAAGCAGCTGGAGGACATGACACCAATTGTGTAAAAACATCAAAACAATACAAAATTAGTACTTGTAATATTTTTTGATATGATGTAACTAGATGATGTTACTATCCTAAAATGGTTTAGTAGAGCCAAATAATAACGCTTTCCTGCCTTTTGTTGACAGTTCTAACTGACGTTAACAATAATACTATACAATACTACCTGTTTAGCTAGCTATTTCTACAGACCACATGTCTACCGGCATCTTATCAAATGCTGTCTGAAAGCACCAAAAGCTGAAATACAGCTAAGTACAATGAGAAAATGTGTGATCATTTGTTAAGCTAGTCAACATGATTAGCTTGCTAGGCTAACTTTAGCTGTTAGCCAACAGAACGCAGCTCTACTTCTAACATGCTTACAACAGCCACCGAACTCAGCTGAATCAATCAAAAACCAACGTTGACGTTACACCTGACGTCAGGTTATTGTGCAGCAAATAATTAAAATAGATTATGGTAAATATAACTTCGCCTAATGGCTAACATTGTGTTACATAGCCATATGGGCTAAATTAGCGGCAAGCCAAGCTAACAACTCAACACTTCCATGTGATCAAACTAAATATTTGCTGACCCGGCGGTCAACGGCGCTCATAAAAACAAGGGGAGCAGTTAAAAGTGTAGCCCGCAAACAAATTCATAAATAACTTAAACAAAAGGCTGAAACAGGTTTTACAATAATCTAGTTACCTTGGTTTCTTTCTGAAATTGGTCCCGCTGCCATGTTGAATGAACAACGCTGGGCAAGCGTCCTGTACTGAGGCCCCGCCTCTTCCTGACTGAGTGCCGGAGGCGGAAGTAATCACACAAAAATCATAAATAATAAATAATACAAAGAAATACAAAAAAAGACAAAAGAAAGACCAAAATAAAACATGAATTACATGTAGATATTGTTCAAATATAAAATAAGATGGACTACTGTAAAAATGAATACGATTAAATAAGACGTCATAAAAAGATTAAATAAAATAAAATAAGCCCACCATACTTTTTGCAATCGTTTTTAAGAATCTTTTACTTTTATGTGTTTAACAGTAAACTATATTCTAGGATTTACCATACAGGATAAAAAAAATGTGACCTTCACATTTCAAGAGCTTGGTTGTAATATGATAATTAGGTTATGCACCCTTTGATTAAAAGAGTGAGTAACTTTTAAATCAAAATATTCTGTATGTTTAACTGAAAAAAATTAATATATGTTTCAACTGCAAATCCATAACAAAGGCTATATCATACACACCTAGAGGGAAGACAAGTTTGCAAAGACTGCAAACTAGCTTCAGCTCGATGGCCCAAACTGTCTTCATTACACCAGATGCATTATGTCATTTATGTGACAGAGTGACTGTATTGTCCCTTGAAACCAGGAGTGTATGAGTATTGCCCATAGACTGTATATATATATATATGTTAATATTAACGGTCTAAGGTATTGCCCGGCACGTTAAAAAAAAAGAAAATCCTATTATTCATTTCAACTCTAGTCCAAACGTGTTTTGGAGCACACTATCCTTGAGTTCAATACACACGATGTGTAAATGTCATTCTAAAATGTTTGTAAAAAACTCCTTTTTAATTATGTAAATAATATATATACTATTTAACAATTCCAAATGATTATCTATTAAGATTAACTTGGTCCTAGTTGTGTACTAAGCAGTGAAATAAGAACAATGACCAATTAATAAACACTTGTATGAGCCATTTTATTACAATCATATAAATCTACTAAAAGTATAAACACGGAATACAAAATGTTCATAGAAAATACATACAAGGGCTTTCAGAAACAATACTGAATAGAATATAAAAACATATAAAAACAAAACTTAACCAACACATCATGCATCAAAGCGAAAAGATGAAAAGCAAAAAAATTTTTATAAAATCAATACCAAAAAAAAAACAAAAAAAAAAGAAAAAGCCTTCATTGATAATGATCACAAAGAAAGGTCAGAAGAGAGCTCCTAGATTAATGGTTTGTGTTAAATACACACACACACACACACACACACACACACACACACACACACACACACACACACACACACACACACACACACACACACACACACACACACACACACACACACACACACACACACAAAAAGCATCTAAATTAGAAGAAAAATGCAAATAAAAAACTATTCAAGATCTCCAGCCTCATTACTGTAACCTGCTTGGTTAATTATTTGTTGATTTTTTTTCTTAATACTTACATTTCAGCTTAGCAAATCTCAGCAAATTGGTTCATGGGACAATATAATCACTGACGAATTTAGAAAGTGTAATTGGTAGATAAGATTCTGGGAAGAGGAGTAAACTAAAGTGAAAAGGGAAATGTGAGATTAATAAGGTTGGAGCTGTAGAATTGTATAGTCAAAATGTTCCCTGTATCAGTTTTTTTGTATTTACCGAGAAGATAAATTTACTCCTACTAATACATTTTCTTGTTTGTGCTGCACACATATTTTGCAAGCTGAGTACCAAACAAACAATATATAATGATTATAAGTGTATACTAAAATGTAGTAAGATTTAATAAATCATTCATAATCTAATTTCATGTAACATATTTTAAGAAGGGTTTGACGTTTTAGGAAATACGCTTATTCACCTTCTGGTAGAGATTAACATGAATACACTCATACCTCCTTCTCGTGTGAGAGTGGTATAGATCTTCTCGTCTAACTCCTACAGAAAGTGAAAGGCAAATTTCCCAAAATGTCAAACTACTCCTTTAAGGTACTGTAACAATTATATATCATGTAATCTGTCATTTTACCGTAACATGAAATAAAAAATAAAAAAACATTGTAAAGCAAAGTAGAACGTCTTTTAAAGACCTCATTAAATGAAATGAAACTTGAATTTTTTACATGTCGAACTGGTGCATGCTACCAATTTCACAAAGGCACATTAATCCCAGGAAAGAGACACGGTAATTCAATAATAAAATTGGATCTGGCTTTAACCATACTCCATCTCTGATCTTTGTTTTCCATTTACCAGCATCTCCTCAAATTTAGTGTAATCAGTTTCTGCTGTTGACAATCTAGCATTCAGCAGAGAGAATAAGCCCTCCTGCTGTTTAACTTGCATAACTCGCTGCCCACATTCCATCCAACCAGAGCCACACATTACCAATTAAACTCTCACTTCCATTACATGGGGTCTTTGAAAGGCTACTCACTGAAATGCCTTCATCCATATAATGTATTCAATACATTTTAGATACATAGAGAACTATAAAAATATCACGTTTACAGTATAAACAAAATCAGGTCCTTCAACATAAAAACATTTGAAAGGTGATAAGTGCGAGTTACATACATTGTTTTAGCCCATGGACATACACCAGCACTGCTAACAAACAGATTTTGCTTCCAGTATGTCACAAAATACATAAACCGAAAGTGCTGGTACTGTTTTGTATTGACTACAATGACTCCCACATAATGAAAAGTGAACCAAAAAGATCCCTCAACTCATTTTTTTTTGGCCTTCACATTTGACTTTCCAATCACCGCTTCTCTTTGTTTCTGCTGACATCCTGACCTACATTTCTTGTCTACCAAGCAACAACCCTTTTGAACTCATCTAAATGAAGCACATGACAAACACAACCTGTATCACAAGAGCAATTCAATCGTCTAAATGGTAAACAGTATCGCTTTGCAGATCCTTTAGTTGATAGCACACTGAAAATATACATTCAGCTAGTGTCATGGTTACCAACCACACAATGTACACTAAAATAACCTTCAAAAGTCTTCACAAAAAAATAGTAAGGGTTCAATATCAGATATTCTTTCAAAAACTTGAGCTGCTGTCAGAGCTATCAGTCACCTGCTTACATTTTAGCAAAGTACCCACATCTTATTACATGAACCAATAAGTGTGTTTCAATGCTTACTTGAATTATTTGAGGACGCAATTTCCAAATATTCACACTGTGTTCTCATTACAACAGGCAGAACTACTCCATTAACCCATTATGGAAGAGTCATTAGGTGGTCTTTAATCCCCTCGCTTTTTATGTGGGGATATTTTCAAAATATTCTGATTATTAATGGACAAAGGTTATTTGCCATCTTAATAAGACTCTTACATTCGACCACCAAAATACTGACCGTCCAAAACACTATATGCAAGTAAACACACCTAAAACATGAAAGAAACAAACTTCAATGATCCATATGATCAATTGTGCTTGGTTTGATGTGTCATATGTGTTTGTCATGTGTCTGTCCATTACAATCACTGATGAAAGGCTGTCTGTGTTTCTGTAGGTCTACTTATAAAATAATAAAAGAACATGTAAACCCCAGTCAGTTGGAATACCAAACAAGTTTACAGGTAATTGCTTACAAAAGAAGCACTGTTATCCTGTAATCATGAGGCACAAAGAAGTAACGGCTATAGCGGCAAGGGTTGATTGTATGCACGGATGTGCACACTGTACGTCAAGGCCTGATTACCTGAAAAAAAAAACATGATACAAAACCTTAAAGTTCAGATGAAGCAACTTTATATCTATGACGCAATCAATACTGTTACCAGGAATCCTACGGAGTGTGAAGAAATGTTTCCACAATGGACGGCAGGTTTAGTGTGAGGGCAGTGTGGCAGTGTTGACTGCATTGAGTTGGCCCACTGCTAACATCAGGATGTCTTTCTTCTCTTTGTAAAAACGCAGTTCTCTGCCTGCCAGCCTGGCGTCCTCCAGTTCTCTCTCCGTCGAGGCCACCTCCCGCGCAATGGTGCTCGCTACACTCTGTTCTCGGTTCACCCAGTCTGCAGCCATCTGAGTGCGCATGTCGTCATCCAGAGCCCGGTGGGAATAGTGAGCCAGCACTTCCTGCAAATAAAATAAGAGACAGAAGACTAAGTGGTATTGCCAACTGAAAATCTAGTGAGATTTCAGTAAATCTTTGGCCGTGGCCAAAGAATATAAAACATCTTATTTTCAAATAGATAAGATATTGGCAGTAATATCGATTTTTTTTATTAAGAAGATTGTGTATCTGCCAGACATGACATTAAATATGGTTTCTTCGGCATTCTAAAATTCTGTGTTTCGGGTATCATTTATCAGTTTAGTAGCAAATCAGTGTTTAGCACCACAGCAATCCTTGGCCTCATGTTTTTCATTTCACTGAATTCCACACGGTGTATACTAATTTCAAGTGTGCTGAGAAGAGAGCTCAGGCATTGGATCAATATCAGCAGATAGGCTGAATTAAGATGGGGAAGTAAAAGTAGATTTGGCTGTACACAAAGAGGTCCCTTTCCAGCAATGCTCCTAAAAATGTGTATTCTGTCTACACCAGTCACGCCATGTAGGGAAAGATTTGACTCAGAGTTTGTTTGTTTAGGAAACTTGATGAAAAGTGATGAAAACTACTACTGCACTTGCACAATTAAACCCAACCGTGAGATAAATGGCAGTACCTGTCGGGAACACTGCCGTTCTCTCATGGCTTTGAGACTCCCATTCCAGTGCAGCAGCTGGAACACAGTCATCAGCTCCTGAAACACAAACACAACCAAACGAGCAGGAATTATAAAGCTTGCTTCACTACACTCAGTATTGCAAACCAAGCATGCTTCCTTCAGATTTCCAAAATGTCTTTTTAAACATTTATCCGGTCTCTATTTGTTATATTGTGTGTATGCACATTCAAGCATAATGCATGCAAAACATTTTAACACAGCATCTGGGCTCAAACTTTGCCAACACTATTTTCACACTATCCTGGTGCGTTTGGGTAGCACAAAACGCTACTTAACACGACTCAGACATTCCTGAACTTTACAAACCTGAAACTCCAGCATGGATTTTCCTTTGTTGGACTCAAGCATGAAGCGAAATGCCCCAATTCCTGTGTTGGGATTATCAGCCTCTTCTCTGTTTCCCTAGAAACAACAACTAGTATATGTCAGTGTTCTGTGTTGGCCCAGACAACAGTTTGATAAATACTTGAAATACTAAGGATATGTAAAAATGATATTTAAATTTGTGTTGTATGCAGTATGCAACATTTTTGGTGGGGGGAGTTGCCTGAAATAATGATATCTGAATGTTTCCTTGAAAAGGTTTCTCCAAAGATATTGGTATGCATTGCGCATCCTTTTTTAAAACATCTACTGTACTGCAAATAGACATGTACATGTTACAAACTGCATTAAATATATTTGATTTTCTTTCATTGTTATTCACATATCACCACAACATACTGCAGATATACTGTGACCTCACATCCTCCTGACTTGACAGCTAAGGACTTACGCCCACAACCTTCTTTAATCTATTATACGCAACTTACATTGAAGGATGCCAGGGCCTCACTGACACTTTTCTCAATGAAGTCGTCTGTGATGCGTCGGGAGGGATGTTCATTGAAAACAGAGTTCATTAGGGCAATCTTGGCAGCGCTGCGTCTTGCTTCTGCCTTGGTGGGACAGAACTGTCAGAAAACCGAGAACAGAAAAGAACAGTGAAGAAAATATGCGGTAGTGGTCTGATACCATTAGAAATACACATATGCAGTCAAAAAGATAAAGACAGCCAGTGTTTATGTGTAGTACAGTGAGCGTCAGTGTGAACAGACCTTAATTGGCTGCATTCATATTTGGTTGTTGTTGTGGTTACAAGCATGGTGGAATTTTGTAAGCTTGCGAAATGATACTTAAGTGACCATATTTCTTAGATTAGTCGTTTAGTATGAAAGCATTTTCCAACATGTACCAATTATAACTATTATAAAAACCAAAGAAAACTCCATCTCTGTGATGATCTTTTTACAATCATGCCAAGAAAATGCAGACAAGGTACCTGGAAACTTCCGAAGCAGCTGCCTCCGGGAAGACTGACATAGCAAACATATGGAGGGCTGCTGGATGGGACCATTTCATAAACAACTAGAGCTCCGTTACGCAGGTCGGCCCCTCTGGTCAGCTTCATCTGCCAAAACTCCTGTAAAGCTTCCACCACGTTTACTGGAGGGCACAGAGATAAAACAAGCCTCGTCACAGTGTGGTCTATCAACACTTTGAAGTGCCATTAGTCCCCGACTGTGCTCTTCAACATCCTCTCTGAGAACAAAGCTGGAAAGGGTGGGTGGAAGGTCATCTTAAGGATGCCAGAGGTTTTTCCTGAAAATATATACAGTGAGGGAAAAAAGAATTTGATCCCCTGCTGATTTTGTACATTTGCCCACTGACAAAGAAATGATCAGTCTGTAATTTTTTATTTGAACAGTGAGAGACAGAATAACAACAAGAAAATCCAGAAAAACGCATGTGGAAAATTTCAGAAAAATAAATATCACTTTGTCAGGAATATTTCTGGCTCCCAGGTGTTTTTTATACAGGTAACCAGCTGAGATTAGGCGCACACTCTTTAATGGAGGACTCCTAATCTCAGTTTGACAAAAAAATGTCTAAAATGTTATAAATTGATTTACATTTTGATGAGGGAAATATGTATTTGACCCCTCTGCAAAACATGACTTAGTACAGGTGGCTAAACCCTTGTTGGCAATCACCGAGGTCAGACGTTTCTTGCAGTTGGCCACACCTCGGGAGGTATTTTGTCCCACTCTTCTTTGCAGATCTTCTCCAAGTCATTAAGGTTTTGAGGCTGACGTTTGGCAACTCAAACATTCAGCTCCCTCCACAGATTTTCTGTGGGAATAAGGTCTGGAGACTGGCTAGGCCACTCCAGGACCTTAATGTGTTTTTTCTTCAGCCACTCCTTTGTTGCCTTGGCCGTGTGTTTTGGGTCATTGTCATGCTGAAATACCCACCCACGACCCCTTTTCAATACCCTGGCTGAGGGAAGGAGGTTCTCACCTGAGATTTGACGGTACATGGCCCCGTCCATCGTCCCTTT
>NC_045746.1:584169-584304 GCF_008692095.1 Etheostoma spectabile
AAGTTGTCCTGTCCCCTTAGCAGAAAAACACCCCCGAAAGCAGAATGTTTCCACCTCCATGTTTGACGGTGGGGATGGTGTTCTTGGAGTCATAGGCAGCATTCCTCCTCCTCCAAACACGGCGAGTTGAGTTGA
>NC_045746.1:584314-608677 GCF_008692095.1 Etheostoma spectabile
CTCCATTTTGGTCTCATCTGACCACAACACTTTCACCCAGTTGTCCCTTGAATCATTCAGATGTTCCTTGGCAAACTTCAGACATGCATGTATATGTGCTTTCTTGAGCAGGGGGACCTTGCGGGCGCTGCAGGATTTCAGTCCTTCACGGCGTAGTGTGTTTCCAATTGTTTTCTTGGTGACCATGCTCCCAGCTGCTTTGAGATTATTGACAAGATCATCCCGTGTAGTTCTGGACTGATTCTTCACTGTTCTCATGATCATTGCAACGCCACAAGGTGAGATCTTGCATGGAGCCCCGCGCCGAGGGAGATTGACAGTTCTTTTGTGTTTCTTTCATTTGCGAAAAATCACACCAACGGTTGTCACCTTCTCACCAAGCTGCTAGGCAATGGTCTTGTAGCTCGTTCCAGACTTGTGTAGGTCTACAATCTTGTCCCTGACATCCTTGGAGAGCTCTTTGGTCTTGGCCATGGCCTCGAGAGTTTGGAATATGATTGATTGATTGCTTCTGTGGACAGGTGTCTTTTATACAGGTAACAAACTGAGATTAGGAGTCCTCCATTAAAGAGTGTGCGTCTAATCTCAGTTTGTTACCTGTATAAAAGACACCTGGGAGCCAGAAATATTCCTGACAAAGGGATATTTCTTTTCTGAAATTTTTGACATGCGTTTTTCTGGATTTTCTTGTTGTTATTCTGTCTCTCACTGTTCAAATAAATCTACCATTAAAAGTATAGACTGATCATTTCTTTGTCAGTGGGCAAACGTAAAAAATCAGCAGGGGATCAAATACTTTTTTCACTAAAGGTAGCTGCACAGAGGAAATTCTCCATCACCTCAGATGAGCTGCTTCTAGAAACACCCCCTCAACTCTACATTTTATGCGCTCATGTGAGAAAGTTTGACTCCTGTCCTCTAAAAGGAAACAAGAAAGAAAAGCAGTAAAAATACTGCGGCTGAGTCAGAAAGGATTATTTGCGTTTGGATCTGCAGGGAGATGAGAGCACAGCCAACATTATTTAAGACTAACTCCTGTTAACTCCAACCACTTTTCTGCTGAGCTCTCGCTGTTTGAAACGAACACAAACAGCCTGCTTATCGCTCACGTACAGTCTGAAGCCCGATCGGTGGGTTTCAGGGCTGCAGCTTTGCGACTATTGTGGCTTCTGTAAACAATCTGAGATATATTGTGACATCAGATTTATAAATCACTAAACTGCAGTCCAAATATGTTGTTATTGCTCTTACTGTGCGTAAAAGTAAAGTGCTCATTATAAACTGTTCTCACTGTTGTTAGCCAATCAAAAGTAAATCAATTATGTACCATTTAAAACAGCAGTTTGTGTACTATTAACAGTAAAAGTTGCTCTCTGTGATTTTACTTTCACATATGAATCCATTGTGTACTCTGTTTAAAACATTTTCAAACATATAATTCATCAAAATTATGCTTCCAATGGTTAACCTGATAAGCCATGGGATGTACAAAATATGCATTACATTTAACTGAAATTTAGAGTAGTTTCCCTTGATCAGGGGAAACCCACAGTAGGCTACAAATCAATCCAAATCTTGACAAAGTTATTTTAAGTAGGCCTATCTAAAGGGTTTAGGACAGTGATAAGAAAAAACGACGGGATATATTGGAAGATAGTGGATATACATGTGACAATGGTGCTGGCCCAACTCCAACTGTGCAGAGTAAATCACAAAATTGGAGCTACATTAAGACAAAAACATAAAACCCTGTTAAACAGTCTTTATTGTGCTTCCAATGTAGACAGTGTTAAGTAGCCTAGAGGAGGGAGGAGGCTGTTAGTCAGGAGCACAGAGGGACAATCTTTTAGAAATAAATCCTATTAGCAGCAGACAGGAACACTTCTTTAGATCCAACAGCCAACATTAGCAGCTTTTGGTCTAATAGTTTTATGCATAGCCCTTGCCAGTGTGCTTAAGTAATGAACAAAGAGATTTTATAAAGAATAAAATAAAAAGGTGGGTAAACTATTACCATTGGTTATTCAATATGAGCAAACAAGTATTTATATTTTATAGTATCACAGTAATTCATGCTTTTTTCTCTCAATAAAACAAAGTAAAATAGGCTAGTTGTGAAAAGTACTTCCATCTGGTACTTACTAAGAGGTAGCCTACAGTTTGGATAATACTCAAGATATTTTTAAATATAAAAAGGTGGTTTAACTTTTTTTTTGGTCCATAAAAAGTCGATAACCTGATTTTACCCATTACATCTTGCCTTTGACAACATGAAAAGCCCCTGACTTTTCTTTTGCTGTTATTATTATTATTATTTTATTTTTTTTTTACAGTTCTCATTACAGGATCAGTATTTTACCTTGTCCATTGAAAAACGATATGAATTTAATGTGGCTTTATTATAGGTTTAACATCTTATTGTTCGTAAATATAATCCTTCAGAGCTGTGGTACTTAATCCTGTAATGAAGTGAGAGAAGCCAGGCTACTGTATGAATATCAAAGGAAAACTTTATGGTGATGTTGTAATAGGTGATAATCACCCTAATGCACGGTAAAACAATATAAAGTCGGTTTATTGGAGACTGTGTAGCCAAACATGAATATTACAGGAATGCAGCATGTTTTTTTTCTAATCCACTTCGAAACAAATGGCGCAGCTAAAAGTGACGTTCTGCTCAAAACTCAAAGTTCAAATCGAACAATAATACACAAATTAACAACATTATCTCCACATTAAACAGAACATTATCACCACTGGACATTACCTCTTCCGTAACCTTGCGTGTGTTTGGCAAAGCTGCGGACCACAGCCTCCACCGCCTCCTTCAGCACCGCCGGGTTCCCCGGGTTACAGTGCCCGGTAGCCCCCGGCCCCAGCCCCAGCCCCAGCCCCGCTCCGATACCGCCGTACAGGCTGTGGAGCTGCAGCGGAGGCGGCGGCGGAGGAGGCCCGGACGAAGCGGCTAGAGAGGCCGGGGAGGGCAACAGCGGCGCGATGGGGACGGTAACCCCGGGCCGGAGAGAGGAGCGGAGGGTCCCGGTCGGTCCTAAACCGAATCCAATGCCTGGCTGCAGCCTCTGAGGGCGGATACTGTCCGGCATAACGTTAGATTCCATTGTCCCAACGTAACGTCTGCGAAATCCCGGTCTGGATTAAATCTGTACCGACCGACCCAGCGGTTTCAGGTTTAAAAATGGTCTCTGAGGACTGGGTGAACAACTGTCTATGGAACAAAGTGTTTGCAGGGTTTTGTCAATCACAGCCGAAAGAAGAAGTTAGCCGATGTTCATTCGATACATGTCACCGCTGCTGTGCATCCTCACTCTCTGGATTAGACTGCGGGATTGTCAGTCAAGGGATGCCTTCAAGGATCCCTCGTACTCTACAACCTCTGTGGTAACGATCCATCACACTTTTTTTGCACGTTTGGCCATTGATGTCTTTGGTTTAATTGCATTATCTGCCATTTACTAAATCCGAAATAATGGATGTAGGGTGTTTTTAGTCAACTGTGTGCTTTGATGTAGGCATGTAAAGTGCGTTTGTTCGCTAATATTTTACGCATATTTTTGTTTTTGTTTTGTAGCCCATGTTTGTGTGAGTGGTGTGCTTAGTTATTGTAGCCTAGTTCAGGCCAGCGTTAGTTCGCTTTGTAAAGTTTGTAACGTTTTGTTTTTTATTGACATTAGTAAGAGACATTACTCTACGGTAACTGGTGATGCTGTTGTATGATCTATAGATAAGCAAATTGCACTCCATAGCATCACACAGCTTGCAGTCACCAGAGATTTCTAAAAGTTGTTTGTTTAAACTGTTAATAAGGCTTTTAATATTTGACTCAATTATAAACTTTACCAAAGATATTACAATTATGTTGCAGTGACTAATAGAAACGGACAATATAATCACTTACTGAATTCCCCTTTAAAATGGTCAAATGGCAAAGATGTGAAACAGATAGTTTAATGATTTGATACGATTACTTAAAATAACTCCTTAATGTCACATTTTGGTGACGGGCAGTAGAAAATTCCACTTTTTCGCTATGTAGTGTGTTCAGTTATGTGCACTCTGTTGTCATAACTACGACATTTTCTATAGCACCTGAATGCAGCAGTGGAAAGTCAAAGAAATATCAAGCCAAGAAATCTGAGCCTTCCCTGTTCTCTGGCACCAACAGAGTACAACTACAGTGGGTTACATCTCCAGCTCTGCAGCCTGAAGCATGTCATTAAAACTTGGAAAAGAAGTAGCTAAGTTTACTCGATAAAAGGGTGAAAACAATGATGATCCTCCTTTGAAACAGATAAGGAAAGTTTGAAGTAGGCCTAACTGGGATTTATTTGAGTAAGTGGACCACCAAAGACTTGAAGAGGAAATGGGACCTCCTCTTGAGCTTCCTAATGTTTTTTACGACTTTCTGGAGCTTGTGTAATTTTTCATTCTTTCTGTGGTCTGGTTTCAGGCCAGATGAGTGTGGAGGAAGAACTGTGGAGCATTTGCATGAACAGTATCTTTTTTTCAAAGCTGAATCTGCAACAAAAACACTAAATTCTAACTCAAAAACAATTCATGTAGACAGAGGGTCTGAACATTTCACATAAATCTAACATTTGAGATGTGGCCTGTTCTTTACCTTCGAGTAAACAACACAAAGGTAAATCAGTAATTTGTGACAATTGTAATGAATGTTTGGCTCACTGGAGGGCGTGCTCTCCTTTCATTACATCAGTATAACCTCAGCTATGCAGCTGTGACATTTGGACACTAATGTTGTTCTCCAGTTGTTTTCTATTGCGTAGTTTGTGTGTGTGTGTGTGTGTGTGTGTGTGTGTGTGCTGCTGTTTGCAGCCATTAACTCACCCCCACTCCCTCCTCCCATACCCCATTTCTTTTCATCTTTTCTTTCTCTCACTGTTGATCAAATTACTATCATTATAACTAACACCCAGCCTAAACATCACAGTAAGCTGACCTGTCAGATGTCTGACTTTGACAGAATCCAGTAGTGGAAAATACATTTGCTTAAATAAAGTTTTGAGGTTTTTCACTTAGGATTTTCCATTTTCTGCTACTTCACACTCACACTCCACAACATTTCAGAGTCAAATATTGTACTTCTTACTCTGCTATGCTGCATTTACCTGGCAGCTGTAGCTACTAAGATTTTCCATAAAAACAATTGCAGAAGGTGTAGTAGGCCTATGAGTTGTTAGCAGTTACAGCCAAAAAACATTTCCCCTCTAAAACTCTCAGATGGTTTCAGTTAAATAACAATTTGAAGTCAAACACTCCAATAATTCACAAAAAAACACAGATTGGAGCAAATTCTTAAAAGTGAAATCTTCTTTCCAGCTTCATTCATCATCTCACGATTAATCAGATTCATCTTGTGAACCTTTGAAGGAGGCCCTGACCACTAGGTTGGGGTCCACTGGATACTTAACTGTATATAGTTCAAACTAGCTCCACCTCAACCAGCTACATCATAAAAGTGCTGTTTACACATTAAGGCTATAGAAACAACCTAATCATGTAATATATAGTAATGTATCAGTCACAGGGGGCATTTTTCTGCAGAAAGAGTGCTTTAAGTACATTTTGCTGATAATGCTAAAAAATACTGTACTTTTAGTTAACAGGGTGTTTTTATTACAGGACTTTAACTTGTAATGACATTTTTTTACATCAAGGCTACCAATGTGACTATATGTTCCACCATATGTGTATAAAAGTAACATCTAGGGTTGGTGTGTGACAGCTGTAGTTACTTTACAGATTAAAAACATTAGAGTTTAGACATTAGCTTTTGTACTGCTCTTTGTAAGTTAAAGGTCCTCAGTTAACTTTTCTCTGCTTTATATCTTCTCATTTCTTGTTCTATACCAAACTGTTCTTACCACCTCCTCCCGCTCAGGTTCGCCCGTGTCTGCCTTGCATGCCAAATCTTTTATTTTTTTAGAGGATGGGTTTGAGAGACGTAAACAACCTTGTTGCTGTTTCCACCAGGGGGAGTCCTCTGGACAGAGAGAATACATTCCCACATCTGGTTTTGATCTGAGCTTTGTAGTCAAAATCTGCTTTTTCAAACTCCAGTGCAGGGCTTTCCCACTAGATAAAAGAGACTCATAGGATTGTTGTTCAAGTTTTATTAAACAGCTTGTGTTGTTTTTTGTTCACTTCTGCGGTATTTTCCCCGTATTCGTATTTATCGGCTGCCTCGAACTGTTAATTACTGACTTGGGTGGAGTGGGGCTAATAATGAATTACTTTACAACAGCTATAAAGATAGACTAGTAGCAATTACACCCTGTTGGATGCAAACCAAAGGTAGAAGGTTTACATCCACATTCATGAGTGTCATACATAAGGACAGCTGACAGAGACCCTACTGTTTTTAGAAAAAACAACTCTTGTTTTCTTTTTAGAGACTAGTTGTCAATCCTGTACTTTCTGTCTGTCCATTAAATTAAACTGATACGTCTTAAATGTCAAAACAAAAGGTTTTTTATTTACTAAAACAGGTGACTGGTCTCTACGTTTTAATTTAATACCTATTTAGGCAGACATACAGTACATCCTCACAATTGAAGTTCAAGGTTAAAGTTCAGTATATAAAAAGTAAGTAAGTAAGTAGAAAACAATAGTCCACAGCCATGTTAGCAGCTCTGTGAGGCTGTACTAAAGCAGCTGATTTAAGCTAAAAGTTAAAGTTCAACACAAAGCACAAAGTACAGCGGAGGCTGATTGGAATGTCATTAGTTTTGCAGGTATGGACTCATTGTGATGTTGACCTGATAAATTATGAGATGATCAGGGTGATCACAGTTCATCCTAAGGGGCATGGACGCCTGTTCCAGAATTCATGGCCATCCATCACATAGTTGTTCAGATACTTCACTAAAAAATACAAATATCAACATGCTGGAGGCGTTAAATGAAAAGTCAGGAGATCTTCAACGTCGTTAGGATTCATCTTCTGGACACCATGAAAGTCTGTACCACATTTTGTAGCAGTCCATTTAACAGTTAGTCTAACAGGCTACGATATTTCAGTCTGCAACAAACTGGCGGGCCGACAGATCCCTAGAGCCACTGTTAGCATGGTTTCCAAGAAACAATGCTTTTCTGTGACTATAATGATCTGTGTTATTAAAATGCTGTCAATGCCTTTACAATGATCTCTTAGGAGTGATCATAAATTCTGTTAATATACAACTTTCATTTTATAGCATGCTTACATTTCTATCTTTCATTTAATGTTAATTTTCCCATTGGGAAAGGCACATATCATGGACTACTGCCACATACCACAGCATTTGTAGCCTAGCTTGTGACATCTAAACAGACTTTTATACAAATACTTATACCTCAACATTAAAACAACACAGATCCCCTCAATCAATCAATCAGAGATCATTAGTGCTATATACAAATACCATAAAAAATTGAAAAGTAAATGACTGACAACAAGCACATAACCATCTACATGAAGTTTGATTGTATAACACTAATAATAATAAAAAGAAGAATGTATAAGTCACTTTTCTAAACAAAAGTTACAAAGTGCATGCTTTAACATTAAATATGAATGAATTTACAACCACAATAGTTCACTGAAATGCAGAGTAAAAACACAACTGTCTATCTGTTGTCATACTGGTTGTAGATGATGTGGCAATATTAAAAGTTCTGGCGTGTTGCTGCTGTCCTAATGATGGTGCTGTTACCGGTGATTAAGTGTTTTATTTAATCAATGTGATAAGATGCACACTGATGTTAGACAGTCAGCAGAGGGACTGTTGGACTTTGGTTTAGTTTGGCCAGGTGGCAGAATGAGCAACAAGGGTCAGTGATGCTGTGATTCCCTTAAAGAAACAAACATCCAATAATAACGTTTTGTGTCTTTATCTTGTCCAATCAGATTTACATTTCGACAGGGCTGCATCACCATGCGGGACTATAAGAAGCGTGGGAGTCCTACAGGAAGCCACCCTCCGCTCCAAATTCTCCTGCACTACAGGTGAGTCTAAGTCTGTTAATCTTATGTTCTTATGGGCTTAAACTGCATTTGATACACTGAAACCATTAGTAGTATTTTGAATGAAAAAACTGTAAATGGTTGCTGTAACTTATTAAAAGTAAACTGTTTCTTAGTACGACTTAGATATTTAATGAGGAAACCGATGGCAGAGGGAAGATTGAATTTGAATACATTTTAAAGGAAAACACTTGTGTAAACAACCAGCTATGTGTAGGATTTGCTCCTAAAAGTCTTAATCCCTTTCAATCTTTTATAAGTATTTATTGGCGCTAACTTTAGCTCAGTCCATAGGGAGTTGGGTTGGGAACCTGAGGGTTGCCGGTTCAAGTCCACATGTGGACCAAAAGGATGGTGGTGGACTGGTAGCTGGTGAGGTGCAAGTTCATCTCCTGGGAAAAGTGCTCTTGAGCATGACAGCAAACCCCCCAACTGCCTTCCATGGGCAGCCCCCTCACTCTGACATCTCTCCATTAGTGCATGGATAGGACCCTACCTGTATGTAGTAACAACATCTAGACTTACAACTAATATGCCATTTAACCTAACTGTGACCAGGGGCGTAGCACAAAATTCTGGGCCCTGTAGAAAGGCTTTCTCTATGGGCCCTCAACCGGCAGCCGCAGCTATTCATTCTAACATCTTTTTTGGGCCCCCTCACATGAGGACTGTGACACTAGTGGATCACATACTGCTGTGTATGATGCCCTTTGACAAGTCAATTTATGTTTTTTTGTTTATTTCTTTAATTGCATTCAATCCTAATTCAAAGTTTATTAAGATTAAATAAATGAACGAATGAAACATTCAGCACTGAGGTGTTTAGTTCAAAGCAGCACATTAGACTCCAGCATGGTCTAAATGAACACTAAACTAATGGAAGTAATAAGTTCCTTTTCATATTTTAGTAGTAAATTATAACAAAATGTTTTTAATTTTAAAGAGGAACAACTTTTTTTTTAACAAATTCAATTCCAGGCACCTAAGTGGATGATCAAAAATAAAAGCTTCTAATCGACATGGGCTACAACCCTATGAAAACAGTCTTTCCCACAGCAGATGAGTATATTTGGGGTGTAGCAGTTTAAAAATCATGTTAGTTGTTTTGCTCTTAAATTAAAGCAATGAAATGGTATAACATTTCACTGGAATTTTACCCCGAATGATTTCATGTGACAAATAAAATTGATCAACAACACAGAGGTTCGTTGTGTAACCTTGGGGACACAATTACTGAGAACTCAAGGTTCACGTAACCTACTAGTTTTTTTCTGGATCTGTGGACACGATGTCTCTGATAAGCCAGATAAAGTTTACAAGTTAACATGTGGGCATTTGGACAAACATGCGGGGGAATACAAATTACTAATGGATTACCTCATGATGAAAAAGGCGGCCTGGCATTGATAGAAAATGCGAGAACCTTTAATTAGCGGGACATCTGATTGCGCAACATTCAACTTCGGAAAAAAAACTTCATAAAACGTCTTGATGGATAGATGTCTTTTTCTTTTCATTTAAAAAGGAAAATTGTAAGGAAGGTTTAAACTGCAAAAGAGCAAACATGAGACAGAGGAACATGAAGCATATTGACATCAGGTGATATCATTATTAACCATACAGAATAATAAAAGGTTTGTTTTTGAAGGTCTACTCCACTCAGCAGCCATGAAATTCTCCCTTATCGCAGCCGTTGTTCTGCTTGCTCTTGCACAAGGTATGACCTTCACTTCTCCAAATTTGATTACATTTTTGTTTATTACAGTTTTACTTAATTATTGATTTTGTTTTGTCTTTGAAACCCACAGGAAGCTTTGCACAAGATGCTGTCAATCTTGACAGTCTCAGTCGGTACTTTGAGGAGATGAAGAACAAGATGGTGCAGGACCTGACTGAGATTATAGGCAACCAGGACCTGGCAAACCAGGCTCAGTGAGTACAGGAAAGCCTCGACACGCAAAGCCATGACTCGCGTTCCCAACGACGCAAATCTACTTGCTGCTGACCACACTGAACCCTGTTCATTGATAAAGGCCAATCCACAAGTTGCAACTTCTACAACCTCTCAATATTTATGGAAGGCCTGCACATATCCACACAGAGAAACCTGTAAAAATAGTTCAGCATTAGCACCATTTTCACATTAGTATTGTACAAAGTACTTGTACTTTTCCATGTTATGCTACTTTTTGCTTGTACTTTCAGAGACTTCCTTAAGATTTAACATAATCTATATCTAGTGTAGGAATATATGATTCATTATATATTGAACTACCAAGCTGTATACGGAGTAGTTACTGCATCAGTAATAATAATATATGTATATATATATACACACACACTATAAAAATTGGACCTGATTTTCAGTAACCCAGGACACATGATCCTAACAGAGACAGCCCTGTAATGTGCAAGTAAAACCAGTGTATTTATGATTTTTACGTATGGTGATTTATCATGTTATCATGTTCTACAGGACCTTCATGGAGGACAAGAAAACTCAGCTGGAGCCCCTGTTCGCTCAGATTCAGGAGCAGCTGAAGACCGTTTCCGCCAGCGTCGAGGAGCAGATCAAGCCCCTGGCCGCTAGCGTGCAGGCTCAGCTCCAAAGCGATAACTTCAAGCAGCAAATGGAGTCCATCTTCCAGAAGCTGACAGAGCAGACCAAGGCCGTCGACAACTAAGAGAGATGCAATGTGCCACCACACCACCATCTTGCATCTGATGGCTAGCCTGAAAGTGCAGGAAGAAGTCCAGGAGCCTAAGATGTGTTTCAGTAATAGTTGACATTATCATCTCTGTCTCAAAGCACAATTAAACACAACTTCACTGTGTCAATTCTGTGTGTGTGTGTGTGTGTGTGTGTGTGTGTGTCTAATTTGAACACTTTACCATTGGAGATCTGAATTATTTGGTTTAGGCAAACACATTTAGAAACTCTTACCAAGATCAAGTTGGTATTAGTTATAGGAACAGGCGGATTGTCAGTATTTGTAATTTCACTTACAGCCAACAACAGAAGCATTTGGATTATTTTATTATTTTTATTTAAGCAAGCAAAGGTCAAGGGAAATCTGACAAAGGTCAAGGGAAATCTGACAATAACAGCCCAAGCCCCCTACAGCCCAAACATTTAAAAGGGATAAAATGGCGGAAAGGAATGCTTTCAATTTTACTTTGCCACAGAATTCTCTAAAACCCCTCATGAACTGATCATTTTTGGTTTTAAACTTTTTCTCTTTTTAGTTTCTTTTTTCTTTTTAACTCAGCACACCAGGCCTGGTGTTTCTGTTTATTATAGACCTGGCTGGAGACTTGTTTCCATTGTTGGTTTTTTTGTTGGTTTTTTAATATATCATTTGACTTTTTTTTACTTTGTTTTATGTATTTTCAATTTTTTCACTGTTAATTTTTTTGTCCATCGGTGAAGCTGGTCTCGCGGTTCCCAGCTCCTGTGAAAACAAAAGACAATAATTCAATCAGTTACACTAATCACTAATGAGGTCTAACTTTTCTCTATACTAAATACTAGGGGGACATGTTTTTATTATGGCAATGTTATCATGAAAAGCCATAATCTTCTGTCAACACTCTCCTCTTATTGTTTAATTAGCTCTGGAAAACTAGTCATACCTTAGACACTCTGAACACCAGCTGAATTTGGCACGGTCTTTTGGGTGGCCTCTTTTGCCTGGTGGGCCTGAAGCACAGCCACCGCCTCATCCACCTGCAAAGAACAAATTGTTGAATGTTAGCAACACTGCAACATCATGGTGGGATTTCAAAAGAGCTCAGCTTTCACCTTTCGTGTATCTTAAAAAACGGCTGCTAACTATTGAAGATGCATACTTGCACTTAAGCTCACATCCTTTGGTGGAAATGTTTCCTCAGACATTTATATTAAGAACAGAAAGTGCTCTCTGCATTTTGCTGTCCTTTTTATATTTAGTCCTGGTGAACCCTTCAGAGACGCAACCAAAGGAACGTTGTCAATATTAATGAATTTAAGTACTTACCTTTGAGCGGAGAGACTCTGGGGACTCCAGCATGTGGAGCAGCTCTGAGTTGTCAATTTCCAGCAGCATGCCAGTGATCTTCCCTGCCAGGCTTGGGTGCATGTTCTGGATCAGAGGAAACAGACGCTCACCTAGAGGAGTGACAGACACAGAGGATTTAATACAGAATGTAATTATCACTCCCCAAAGTAATGCCAGACCGATAAAGGATTTTTAAGGACGATACCGGTACAAATATTTGGTTATGTAAAAATCCGATATACATTTAAAAAAAAAAAAATCCCGAAACACGTAACAAAACAGATATTAAAAATAATAATAATAATAATAATAAGATCATTTGTTTTATTGTCACAACAAAACAGAGAACAACAAAATATATTAAAGTTCTGATAAATAAAATGTATAAAAATACAAACTTAAAGTCCCTAATGAAAACATAACAAAACGTTTTTTATCAGTGTTGCCCACAGGGACCTTGTAGAGCGCCCTCTGGTGGACAAGCAATGCCAACGCTCATAACACAGTTTACCATCCGTTTATTTATAATTAATTTTTTTAAATATACACACACACACACACACACACACACACACACACACACGCACGCACGCACGCACACACGGAAATGTCTAATATTGGCCAATGATATCGTTCCTCCGATATATCGGGCTCTACCCCAAAGGGCCAGTTGCTGAGACAACACCATGTAAATACATGTATTATAAACAATATACAGTACAGCAGGTATAGTGGTGGTATGGTTTTCTTAGCTGGGGATAGAGGTGGCACAGACTGCATGAAGGAGGAACAAAAAAAAAAAAAAGGAAAGTTGAAATGGTATACATACCGTGTCCAGTGAGAGGCAGGGTATGAATGTTATGTCACGCTAACATGATATGTGGTCACGAAGAGCTGTTGCTGACACTTACCCAGCATCTGCTTCTGTTCCTGTGGTGGCGCAGCGGCCAGCATGGAGGCCGTCAGAGGCTCCTGTCCCTGAACATGGACAGCAGGCTGAGGGGAGGGATGCAGGGAATTAAAAATCCATTTTGATTGCACATCCAAGCGGAACATTTTCCTCATGTGGAGGGCAGAAT
This sequence comes from Etheostoma spectabile, assembly GCF_008692095.1. Classification (NCBI taxonomy): domain Eukaryota; kingdom Metazoa; phylum Chordata; class Actinopteri; order Perciformes; family Percidae; genus Etheostoma; species Etheostoma spectabile. The sequence goes on from NC_045746.1 coordinate 597,475, forward strand.
TGGTCAGCAATTTTGGCTTAAAAAAACTAATGTGCTAATTCCTACCTGCTGCATGGTGACTTGTTGCTGAGCAGGCATGTGCTGCTGGGGATTGCGGACACCTGCGGCATATTTGTACTGAGGGAGTCCCCGCACAGGAGCGGCTGCTGCAGCAGCTGCAGTGGCTGGCCGGGGGCCCATGGTCTGAGCTGCTGCAAGAGAAGCCAAATGGGGGACAGAAACAAATACAAAGACAGGTAGCAGGCTTAGCCACACAGTTGAACTGTATTTGATGCACAGTTAGACAGACTATTGATTAAGTATAGGTGACTGACCGACACGCTGTGCAGACATCATGCGGGGCACCTGGGTTGCCGGACGCATGGCACCAAAGGTCTGAGGGCGTGGTGCTGAGGGACGCATAGTACCCGGGATGTTTTGGAAGTCTATGAATAAACAAAAACAAACAGTGGCTTTATGTACAAGTAGCCTACAAACAAATGTGCTTTTAAAATGACAACTCAGAAGGGACAAAATACTCACGTTGTGGCCGGACACCTTGGGTGGCCCAGCGTGGGCTCGGGCGGAGCTGGGTTATCTGCCCAGCAGCTGGGTAGTAAGCAGCACGGTTCTGGGCCTGAGGTATGGCTGCCATGAAATACCCAGAGGGTGGGGCTGGTTGATAGGGATTGATGACTGGGTTTGGTACTGCACGCACACTGGCCATGCGCTGCATGTACTGGTTGGTCAGGTGGGCTTGACGCTCCTCTTTCCGCTGGGCCAAGGCCACATACAACGGCTTAGTCGCTACAATGCGCCCATTCATTTCTGTCACCGCTTTGGTGGCCTCCTCTGGGGACGAGAAGCAGACAAAGCCAAAACCTTTGCTGCGCCCACCCTCCAACATGACCTGAGAGTGAGAGTCAAATGAAACAAATGAAATAATCTGGACACCGGTAAATTAAAGTCAATTCTTAGCCATCTTTAAAACAGAAGATTTGCAGCTGAGCTCCTACCTTGGCACTGGTTATGGTGCCGAACGGTGTGAACTCCTTTCGCAAACGTTCATCGTCAATTCCATCATCAAGGTTCTTGACATATAAGTTAACACCCTAAAAATAAGACAAAGGTAATGTTAACTTTTGTGTTTACTTTGGAAAACACTACATTTTGGGCAGAAATAATCCAATGTCAATGGACTAAAAAAATGTCACTTTACTGTGTATCTAAACTATTTGTCTGTAATACATATTTATCCCCAGAATCCATGGTGAAGAAATGTGGGGCCCATGAACTACAGAGTCACTGTGGCAGCCATTTTGGCCAGTGCAACCTACCAAGGAGGGAGCACTGAATTTGACAAAGCTGCAGCCTTTCAATATTGACCAGATGATATAACTGAAGTGATTGATTGGAATGGATTAATTATATAACTATGAGGCATTATTTTGGCACAAAAAGGCCTTGTGAATTTGAAAGAGGAAATGGACCTGGTAGCGAGTCATGCGGTCTTGTTTCATTTGCTCAAATTTGCGTTTGAGCTCCGTCTGTCGCTCCACCTTCTTCTGGGCACGGCCAACGTAGATGAGCTTGCCGTTAAACTCCTTTCCATTCATCTCATCCACTGCCTGTAGCAAACAAGAAACTTAGTCGACCTTTTATACCTAGTGCAATAAACCTAATGTATAAGCTGCACTAATCTGCACCCTTTACCATAGAAATAATATAGTACACTGTGTGTATGTTTGCATTAATGTATGTAATGTAATGTTTTTATCTGTAATCTGATGTTTTTTATCTGTTTTGATGAGACCAAAAAAGATTTTCCTGCCTCGGCTGGACAATAAAGTTGTACTTCCTTTTTATTCTAACGGTGTTAAAAAATGGTGGACGTTTCTAGGTGGTAAAACTCTTACCTTCTGGGCATCCTCATGTCTCTCAAAGCTGACAAACCCAAAGCCTCGAGACTTTCCACTGTCATCTATCATGACTCGGATACTCATGGAGTTTCCTAAACAACAGAGAGACCAACTTTAGTGACTATATTTGACCCCGTAATGTTTTACCGCAGAGGAAAACACTGTTAATGTATGAACAGTAGCAGACTAATTTCAAAGAGCTACCTGAAATATGGATACCCTGACTGACCGTATTTACTGAAGACTTCCCTCAGCTTCTCATCATCCATGTCTTCACCAAAGTTTTTAACGTAGACATTTGTAAACTCCTTGGCTCGGGCACCCAGCTCAGCCTCGCGCTCTTTGCGAGATTTGAAGCGACCTACAAATCTGTGTTGAAATGGACATTTATCTAAATAAAATATACATGTATAGCAATGCTAAAACTGCAAAGCCAATGATGTATGTAGTATAGTAACCTGTATGAATCAAAATGTATAAAATGGACAACACATCTCCACTTCTTCCCACTGTACAAAAGTGAAGCCAAAATGTCCCGGATGTGAGATTTCTTTTCCTGGGATGGCGAATGCATGACCCGCCCTACTCTGCCTCCAATTGCCTTACCCTGGTATTCTTACACTAACCAATCTCACTCTTCATGCCTGAATCTAACCAATCGGCTAAAGACATGCATCCGGCAGAATTTCCTGCGGCACTGTAGCAATCCCTGAAGTGGAAGGTTGTGAATATAGACTAGACGGTGGAGCCTCAGTATGGAGGCCCCGGCAAAACAAACGCAAGTCAATCACACCTGTTAATCATGACATTATACTACTACTACTACTACTACAACTACTACTACTAGCCACCAGGGACAATTGAGATGTTTTGACTTCAGTTTTGGGAGCTATCAAGCGTCCATCTTTAAATACAGTCTATGGTATGAACTATGACAGCATCATTAAGCCTATTCTAAGTCAGGGTTTTTCCTACATAGGGGAATTTTTGGCAAACCCTTTATCTCAGTTTGGCAAACCCTTTATCTTTATCTGACCGTCCAGAGTCAGGCTGTGCCGGACTCTCCCGGTGATTTTAACGGTGGTATTTTAATATTAGTATAATTTTTAAAGCAGTTTTGTTGATTGGGTTTAATTTTGAGTCATTTAATTTACTCAAGCATAATAATTTTGTTTATCAACTTGTCATAAATAATAATAGGCAAATGCATATAGATTTCTGCCAAATAAGGTAACAGACTCGCAGCCTTTACTGTACGCAAACAGATCCTGCTTACTGTTGTGTGACACAACAGTAAGCCCCCCAAAGGTCTATTCGGAGGCAGGAAAAACCCTTTAAGTAGTATTAAATGCCCCACTATTTGAATTATGCACATAATAGGGTAGTAGTCTTCATTTGCCACAAATCTATTCACTCATCTTGTGAAAAGTGCTCAAGCATCATTGTACAACCTTCAATCAGACCAAGAGTCATTGAACAAAGTCTTTTTTTCCTCCATTTCACACATTAGTATGCACCACAGTTTAAAACTAGTTAAAACAACCACTTACACTTTTCGGTCATTCAGCAGCATGCCATTCATTTTTTCAATGGCTCGTTCGGCTGCCTCCTGAGTCTCAAAATGCACAAAGCCGTAGCCTTTAGAGCCATTCTCGTCACAAACCACCTTAGAGAATGAAAAAAAAGACATGCTGCTTTTAAGCCACAGACACACACACACACACACACACACATGCAGTTTATTAAACCTGAACTGCCTCGTGGATCATACCTAAAATTATAGTTCCCTCTCTGAAACTGACTTTTTATTAGTTTTTTGTATTGAAAAACAAGTCCAGAATTTCTTCAACTGTGTGACTGTTAAAACCTTATTTCCCATTTCTATCTATTACTTCCCATGAACTTAATTTGTTGTAGAGTTGCTCTGGGAAGCGATGTACAGTTGATATTTCTGATATTAATGTACTAATTAATATTAGAAATTAATATTAATTAGTCAATTAATTTTAGGTCCAGAGTTTATGGCGGTCAGTGTTTAATTATTACATTAATGGTTTGATTTTAGGGCACAGGGAAACTATAATGCAAACAAATCTAGGACATTTACAAAGCACACACATGCAAATGACACCTGCACTCACAATGCTGCAACATTACAATGACGGTTGACCATCCAGGTTACAGGTTAGATACAACAAGAAGGGTAGTTGGCCGCTAGTCTTTTACCTTGCATGACAGGATGTTGCCAAAAGCAGAGAAGGTGTCGTACAGAGCCTTGTTGTCAATGGACTTGTCAAGATTCTTGATGAAGATGTTTCCCACACCGCTCTTTCTCAGTGACGGATCCCGCTGCGACCACATGATTCGCACAGGCCTCCCCTTGATCACATCAAAGTTCATAGTGTCCAGTGCACGCTCGGCTGCCGGACGAAACACAGGAGTCAGAGGATTTAGTATATCTAAATCTTCAAGTGCTGGATATAACAGTCTTGAGGGGGTTTCTAGAGCTTAAGGGTTGCAGGATATCCAAATAAAAGGAATAAAGTTTCTAAAGAAAAAGATGGCCCACAATTTTAATATATTTACATCTGCTAATTCTTTATGATGTCACCTTCCTTTTAGTCCCTTGCTCTAGGGCAGCTTGACAGTAGGATTTTGCAGCATTTATCTACTTTCCTTTCCAGTCATAAGTACGTCAGCACAACTGCATTAGCGATCTCTGAGAGCTTGCCCACTCAGATCAGGACACCTTTAATAAAGTTCACTTATTGTTACAGCTCTATTATTATTCTATGTTGCCTCTGAACATAATTAAAATACTGTAATTGGACGATAAATGTATTTTATCAAGTAAGCCATTTAAACCGGCTGTGTATCAATAAGTATTCATTGAATAACTACAAACCAAGGAAGGGAAGGCTAAAAAAGAAAATAGATTACAAAACAATACCATGGTATATTGATGACATTACCAGGATATTATAAAACTGTAACAGTTAACTAGCTACATACACTGGCACAGATAACAGAGCATAAAGAATCACACCCAAGAAAAACAGAAGGCTGCAGACGTATGCTCCTATCAGGGGAATGTAGAACATGTTTTGTGGAGAATATATCACTTGGCTTCTAGGTATGTGGGCTGACATATTCTAACACTAGTAATTACTATTTTTTCATATCGTAACAAAGTTGACTGGCAAGCATTCTGGGAAGATAAAGTAATTAAACTGTTGTCAGCACTTTAGGCTGAACAGTTGGGGAGTTGTCCTGACACAACAGAGATAAAGAGGCATTTAGTATTCATCTGACAGCTAGCTAGCACAGTAGCACTTCAGTTACTGTCCACTGTTAGCTACTACATCTCTAGCTACATGCGGGGGGGGGGCAGGCATACAGGCAGGCCAGGGCCGACGTGGTGCTTTTCTGCTACGCCACTGCTGGGAGGTTCAAGTGAGGAGACCTTACAGTCTACCGACAACATGTCGGCCTCAGTCACGTGTAACTTAGTGGTAAGAGGCTAGCTTTCACTCGTCACCGCCTGTCATTTTTAAACACATTTTTTTTCACATTATTTTTAATAAATTACCTACCGTCCGCTGGCTGTTGGAAGTTGACATAGGCGTATCCAAGGGAACGCCGGGTGATCATGTCCCTACAGACCCTGATCGACAGGATAGCTCCGGCTGGGCTGAATTTCTCGTACAGCATGGCCTCGGTCACATCTTGATGCAGATCCCCGACATACAGGGAGGCCATGGGATAACTGGGAGCACTGGGGTTCATTATCGTTGGCCAAGGAGGCTAGCAAAGTACTCGGTCAAAGCCGGATTTTCCTAACGAAAAAAAGTTTTCGAATGCTTGGTTCTCAACGGACACTAACGTCACGTCAGTTCGGGGCAGAATGCTGATGGTAACGTTAAACGTTAACCGTTGGCTTGTCAGTTGAAGAGTTTTTGATTAAAATGTAGAAGATTAATATGATAAAAATGGCACAATGTTGGCTTCTAATGGCATTAAAACTCCTTCAAATATGACACAATGATAAAAGCAAATTAACGTTCCTTAGCCTCGCTTCTGAACCAGTAACACGTCGACTGAAAAAGAATGTCGTTCGTTTTTAATGTTAGACTGCCCCTTCTTATACGTTACCGTCCAGTCCTCGAATGTCTACTCCAGCTTCACCGTTGTTACAAAAAGAAAAAAGATTTTTTGGGTTTTTTTTTACGTTTTGAATTTTTTTTGTGTTTTTTTTTTTTTTATAGAATGTGTGCCGAGCGAGCTCAGGAGCACACACGCACTCACACAGCACTGACAGTCGGGGTTGAGGGGGAGGATAACGTTGGAAAGTTGTCTAATATATACTAGTGGACGCGTCACCAAAATGGACCAATCATCTTTCAGTGTAGTTGAAAAAAAGCAACAGAGGGGCGTTGACCACAGCTGTACGCATGATGATGAAATCATAGTGTATGGTAAAAACGCATTGTTAAAGGCTAAAATCGACCTACTGAGTTAACCGCAATACTCATTTGCTTAGTGATGCTGTATGGAAACGACATGAATTCGGCCGCAGTGGTTAGGATCTGCATGCGGCCCATAATCACACAAACATTCTCGCTGCTAAATAGCCAGCTCAGGGAATGTCATGGGCTTGTCATGCACCGTGAATGACGTTTTATTGCAACACAACGCATGACATTCCTCATTTGTTAAGAGTGTATAGTTGTTTAGCAAATGCTATATGAAGCAATGCATCACATACAAATCCTTCACACTATAAATGTATCCTGTTTACAGAAGTGTGATGTTAAGCCATCACAGCATATGCGGTTGTGTAACTCATATGGGCCTTATCAGCTGCTATCATAGTGAAAATGAAAGACAGAGCCACATTACTCACTACACTGGATTTGTCAATCTTTAAGGCCATTGATCAGAATTAAATTGCTCAGATGTCACTGAATTATGTGATAGGCTTACTATTGCCTATAAATATTAAGGTTAACAACAGTGTGATATGATCGGCATGGCTGTGAAGAGCAGATTAGTGTTTGACATGTATGCAAACATCAAATTAAGAGACTTGTCATCTTGTCATCTCTCACGTTAGGGTGGACTTGGTTTTTAGTCAAATGTTTTCTCAGTAGGGATGGAAAAATCATTTTCTAGGTTTGTGTAGATAGATTAAAAGATGTTGGTCAGTTATCTTAAAACAAACACATGCACCACAAACACAGCCCTTCAAAGCCATCTCCATCCGCAGAGGGCAGTGTTGTGAGTAAAAAGCTTGTGCCCATCTAGAATCAAACCAGAACTCTGCGTCTTTCAAGATGCTTTAGTTCCTTTTGTATTTTTAATTCACCAGAACCTAGGTGACAGTCCTTGTTTCTTAGCTTTAAAATAGGTGTTTTCAGATCACTATGATCACAGGATGTCTTGATGTTAGCAGCTGACATGGTACATTTTGGCAGACTGAGCTGATGAACCAACAGAGGCCCAACACAACTTCTTATATGCGTTAATACAATGTATAATTTTCATTCCACATGTACAGTGGGCAAAAAAAAAAAAACAGCACAGCACACTTAATTTTAATGTTTTTAATTCCACTTACATGAAAGCACATAACCAAATAACGTACTCAGAGTTTAACTTGCAAATTCTGAATCCTGCATCCCATCTTTTTAAAACCAAGGTACTGTAATAGATAAACTGGCACTACTTTTGACTACTAATGGTCATAATGCAGCTTTCTACCAAGTTACTTTAATAATCAGTTTATAGTTAGCATTGTTTTAGTTTGTCTTTTCACAATGTCATTTCAAGGAAGGTAAATGTTACTGTAAACCACCTGGTTCAAGCTAAATCCTAAGCAAAAACTGCCAGTTTCAAAGCACGGCTAACCCTCACACCATACTACTGAGAACCACATACATTCCAGGAGTCAAATCATGAGTCAAAGGGAATAAAATACACCAAAAGAAAATACAAAACACCTGAATAGAAACGAGTAGAAAGCCACATAAAAGCACATGGCAAAAGTATCCTCTGCACTGCTGAAAAGATAAAATATCAAAAGTTACAGTATCGAGCCATTTTGTCAAGTTGTTCACTTTATCTTAGGCCGTCTATACCTTGTTGTGTGTTATGGAAAATTGCAGGAAATAATAGTCTAAACATTTCACAGAGAGTGAAAATATGTCAGTGAAATGCAATGTAGTCCTCTCAAGAAAACGATCAACTAAAGTCTAACTACAGTTTTCGCAAGTGGCCTTTCATACAGAAAACCTTTCCAACGTTTGAATGCACATAGAACCCACTGAGCCATGACACATGTACCATCCATAAAAACACTACCTGCTACGCTGGACACTGACAGGGCGGGATGGATACAAGCAATATGGTAATAGATCTTTACCGAGGTAAGTTCTGCCATCTATATGATCACTATTCTGTCAGATGAAACCTAAAATTTAGTAAATTCATACCGCTGACAGTTATTTATTTTTTTACAGTTTACGTGCTTCAAAAGGATTTTGTAGACCTAAGTGTCACAAAGATTGTAAATGTTGAGTTCAAGTAAAAACATACAAATTATCAAAATTACATTTAGAGGTGTTTTTGTTTGCGTTTCCTGCAACAGCAGTAGTTTGCTACAGTGGATAAGGTTAAAGAGAATGTGGCTGTTTTGGATCTAAGGAGGGATTTCATCTCGACTTAACCATGGACCAAAAGAACAAAAAATAAACATCCACTGGTTGACACAATGAGTAATGTTCAAAAGAAAGATCTATTCCATTCTTTTCTCTGTGGGGGTGCTCATACAATTACCACACACACACACACACACACACACACACACACACACTCTTCAATGTATCTGCACACACATACTGTACTTTACACATTGTGAGTGGAGTGTAAACATACATATCTGTGCATGTATGTGCACACACAACCACACACACACACAACTTAGGCTGGTGAGAGGTAAAAAATGTGTGTTTCTTGTTGTTTTTCCGAAGTTCAGTTCTTTTCAGCTACCTGCTCCGTCTCCTCTCCTTCACCCTCGCCTTCTCCCTGGGCGTCTGACATCCACAGCTGCAATAAAGCAAAGGATGCTGGGATAAGTGTACACCAAGAACCACAGTAAACAAAAACCAAACCAAAAAACTCTGCATCTCAAAGATGTAAGTACTAGAGTTTGACGAGTGATGAGAAACTCAACCAAACCAGTACAGAGATAAGAGAGAGCCGGAAAGTGAAAGTATAAGACAACGCTGACATGCAGGAAGATGAAGACGAGACACTCACTGTCAGATTGTCACGAAGCAGCTGCATGATCAAGGTGCTGTCTTTGTAGGATTCACCGTTGAGGGAGTCCAGCATGGTAATGGCTTCGTCAAAGGCCTGGACGAGACAGAAACAGCCATCAGTGCTTCCAAATACCAGTGTGTAGGTTTCCAAATAGGATTGTAAATACACCGACATGAGGATTTAAATACATTCTTACAGGGCAAACATGAAAAGACAATGACTTGAATAAGAAAAAAAATGAAAAAACAGCAAACAGCCATTTATATCGTTCAATAAAAAAAGGGTACATTTGAAAAGTTGTGAAAAGTTACAAGACCATAACAATCCACAACATACAGCATTGAGTTAAATGTAGCAGGCCAACAACAACAACTCAGGGCTCTCCAAGATTTTTGAGAATGATGGAGGAAGTAAACTTGCCTGCACAAAATAAATGTTTAACAGAAATACACATTTGAAACACAGGTTCTTCTCATTGTTATAACACTTATGGTGGCACAGCACCATAGCTCCAATCTTTGGGGACAACCTTAAAACTGATGCTACGACAGTGTATGCTTAATTGGGTTATTTTTTCAGTACACCTGCCCTTTATAATTCAACAATGAAAGGTCTGTTAGGATAGGGGAACGTGTTAACAGGTCCTTAGACAATATTTAGGTCTTAAGATCTAAACATAAAAGCACATATGGCTACACATAAAGCAATACTAGGTCTTATAGTATGTTCTGGTTTAAATTATGCTCATTTAATTGAAACAATGCACTGCCTACACCGTGCATTGTTACACCCACACTACTGCACCGTCTATTAGTCACAGGAGAGAAATATATTTTGTGATATATTTCAGTTAACCAGCAGATAGTAGCCCGTAGCACACAGTCTATAACATGTTACCACCTTTGGCTAGTTCACCAGCTGGCTGTGTGGGGGTAGTAGCTTGATTGAGTATGCTGATTGAGAAGTTAACACATACAATGACACATTGTATCTATTTGAGAATTGATTTATCTGGCAAATTATTGGATTACGTCTGTTCCGGTTAATTCCCATGGAATTTTTCTACCTTGACTATTCTTGGAATTTTGTAAACCAATGAGCAGCACCTGTACTTTTGCTACTATGAGAAGTTAAAACTTGCGGTGAAAAAGGCCTGTAGCATTCCTCTCGTATCCAACCCCCATACTGGATGGACACTGTGACTGGAGCAAGTTTCAGTCAAACACCAAAATGAACACCTCTGCTTTTAAGTAAACTCATTTGTTACAAACCAACAGAACCATGTTAACCTCATACATTTCACCAGATTGAGGACAATTCATCTTTTAGGAGGGCAAAACCAAATGGAACTAGAACCAAAAAGAAACAAATCACTAATGTGAGAAGAGGACGGTTCTTACCGCCTTGGCCAGTTTGCAGGCCTCCTCGGGTGAGTTGACGATCTCGTAGTAGAAGACAGAGAAGTTAAGAGCGAGGCCTAGGCGGATGGGATGTGTAGGCTGCATTTCCTTGGTGCTGATATCCAAGGCCTGCTGGTAGGCAGCTCGTGAACTATTGATGATTTCTGCACATAGGAAGATAGACCAATCAGGAAGCAGATTTTTCAAATGGGAAAATCAATCTCTTGAGGTTTGTTCACATTACTTTGTAACTGTGACCAGGATAGAAGTACACTCCAATGTGCACCATTTGTGTATGCATGATGTTATGTTCCTGCTCCTCAAGCTGCATTATCCAGTGGTTTTCCGCAGGGTGGTACAGCGGTGTGAGTGTCACTGAAACAACCATTTCTGACAAGACAAAGCAACTGTGCTTTGGCAAGCATTCAGCTGTTACACAAACTCCTGGGCAGCTCAGGGTTTGTGTTTTAATTTTTTTTCCCTCATAGTGTTATAGATAAAACGTTGTTGTGGCAGCGACAGAGGCAGTGCCGTTTTCTGTACGAGACTCTCATACCGCCTCAAAACCGACTGATCGCTAGTTAC
>NC_045746.1:608687-625860 GCF_008692095.1 Etheostoma spectabile
ACCAAATTATCGCCGAAGGCCGCTGCGGCACCCACCGCCACAGCCTAACCTCACTACGCCCATTCAAAATGAAGGGAAAGACCTGCGTTTTCGCAGCACCATTTATAAATGAAAATATCAATTACGGTACCCCTCACTGTTTTTGTCCCAACAGTTTACTTATATTCAGTTTACTGTCACATAAAAAAAGTAGCAAATTCCCCTATGCGAGAAGCTGAAGCCCATGAATGTATAGCATTTTTACTAGAAAACTACATTCATTTTCTCTTCGCCAAAAATCATTTGGTGCTTTGGCCACCATTTTACAGCTAAGAAAGATAAGTTATTTCACCAACATGGCTGACAAATAGCAGAAAATAAAACCCCCTACATTCTTAAAATCAAAGAAATATATTGTGCATTGTCGGGGTAAAGCCTTTGAAAAATAGAATAATTTCTAGAAGATCTATATCTTGTCAGTGTGTCAGTTTTCTAGCCACAAACACCTGAAGTAAGTGTGGTTTTATCTTAAAGACAATTTTTAAGGACCATTAGTTAGCACACATTCGTCCCATCCATCCAACAGAGGTGCAACAGCCTATCGCCTTAGAAACAATCTGCTATGGATCGCATAGCAGTGTGCGTTTTTAACTGTAGCACCATTTAAATCTTTGTGTTTGAAAAGGTCTGGTGCACTGCTGCATGAACCCTGAGCACAACCTCCCTGTGCTGTGCGACAAGGCCCTGACACACCAATCCGATAATCGGCAGATAGACAGTCTGGCGAGGTCGGTGACTCGAGTCTGTTTGGTTCCGTGCCGTAGTCCGGAGGGGCCTGACATGCTCAGTTAGAAGGCGGGGACTGCAAGCAGTCTGACTCAAGTGAACAATCTGATTGGTGGAGCACTAACCCGGAAATGACAAGCGAGATGAGCGTGAATAGAGTCTCTCAAAGTCTGACAAAAGTCTTTTAAACTGACCTTTGTCGATTTGAAATGAAGACAGATTCAGCAACTGCGTTGCCTATTTCTCGCTTAAAATGTTTTCAGAAACACGTTACGGTGAAATATTTTAGTAAAATATGAGATTGTATTCTGAACAGTCTGGCTTTGAATTCCCAGAGAAACCAGACCCATATGACGTATTCATTCAATCAGCTGCAGTCAGCATCGCTTTGGTATGTTCCGAGGCACTTTTTTGGCCAACTTGAAGGGGGGGGGGGGGGGGGGGGGGGAGTCAGTCCAACTGCCAGTCAGCCGTCGGGTGGGTGTGTCACAGGGCCTTTACTCACCCTCCTTTTTTTCTCCAGTGGCCACCTCAGCCAGGTAGCGGTAGTAGTCCCCCTTCATCTTCAGATAGAAGACACTGCTGTCAGCAGGCTTAGCATTGGGGATCAGATGTTTGTCGAGCAGGTCCTACAAGTGAAGGTGTGCAACATTAGTGTTGAAATGTGTGGAATTAAACACAGAACTGCCCTAGTAGTTACAAGTCAGTTCAAAACGTACTACAGAACTGTATCTGATAGCGCCACAATATTGTTCAACAGTGTTCATAATGTTCAACCCTTCTTTTGGAAATTCAAACCAAGCCAGTACACGTCATGTTATGACAATTCAGGTACTACTTAGGTCACAACCCGCGAGCAATGCATAGAAATTACCTTTAGCGCTAGAAATGGGTGGGGCTTTGCATGTCATATTCAGTGAACAGCGAACATCACATTTCAAGGAGAAAACATTTCTTTTTTTTCATATCATTTAAAAGATATGAAAAAATGTGCAGGTCTGGAAACCTGCACATTTAATTCTCTTGCTTCAGTTCACAATTTTGCGGGAACCAATCACAAACTGGCGTATCTACCTGCCGCGCTATTGGCGGGTTTAACACGATGACGATAGAGAAGCGACCAAGCAACTTCTTGTTTTCAACCTAGCGGCCACCATCCAAACCCCGCCAAAGCACAGCAACCCGTTAATGGCGCAGTCGCTTCTACATGACCCAGATCGTTGGTCTGATTGGTTGACGGACTATCCAATTACGTTTGTCACATCTCTTGTGCAGAGAAAATACAGAGCAGACTCCACAGAATAATGCTCAATCTCAAATCTACTGAGCTTGGCAATAGCCAGACTGCCCAGTAACCGCACTTAACTGCAGACAGGAAAGGTGTGTTGCGGTCTCAAGAGAAAGAGCGGGCGGCAGTGCTGAATTTATTAAACAAATTTATTTTCATACTCTTACACTGGGTTTATACAGGACGTTTAGTTGCAGTATCACGATTGGCCACTTGGACAAATTGGCAGCTTGTTTAACTGTTCGCAACATGTCTAGCTCTATACATCCATGCCCAGGCCAGATGCACTGAATGCAGGTTGCTGCAGTAGTGGTGGTGGTGTGCACGCACGAACACACACATAACTATAGTTACAGTCACTGTTTATTTCCACATAACATTTTAATATCCAAGTGGAGTACTTCCTTTGAATACTTGGTTCTCACCTTTTGTCCCTCCCTCAACCAGAGATCATTTAAGTTCCCACTTCTAACCATCTTCTCCATGCCACCTCCTGAATTTGTTTTGTTTCCCATCCATCAATCTCGATTTAAAGTATTTACTCACCACTTCCTTCCACCCCTCCACTCACTTCTCCCTCCCATTGTCTCTGCTTCTTACCAGTACTTCCTTGCAGATGTCGTTCAGCTCCTTCTCAATCGTCTCTTTGTACTCCTTGGCCAGTGCACTCTTTGCGTCATTATCTTTTGACTTCTGCTCCATGCTGTACACCACCCTCCAAGAGGACCTCCTAGCCCCCACCACATTCTTGTAGGCAACGGAGAGCAGGTTGCGCTCTTCGTTGCTGAGCTCCGTGCCCTCCTCTGTGACCGCCTTCATGGCTGCGGCCATGTCATCATAGCGCTCAGCCTGTTCAGCCAGTTTGGCTTGCTGTATCAGGTCCTCCTTTTCTGCCATGGCTCCTGAGTGGGCTGAGGAAGGAAGGCCAGAGGAGAGGTGGTCGGGAAGGACAAAACAAGGGAGACACGAGAAGGATTAGGAAGACAGAAGAGAGTGGTGGGGGAGGGCAAGTGCAAGGAGAGAAATAAAGGAGCAACATGGGGGGGAAGGGGGGGGGATTCGATTATTTAACTTGTATGGAGGACTACAGTGCATGTAAAGATGTCCCTAGTGCGTAACCTAATTTCTCAGTTTCTGGTATACATGTAGCATACATGAAGATGTACACAATGAATAGCAATCAGTCAACAGGGGGTATATACTTTGACTAGTGCTCTACATTTTTTGGTGAATAGTACATGGACAAAAGTCCATAAAACATTTGGTACATTGGTCAAGATGGCTTGCGTAACATTATGTATCACATATTCATAATATTTTGTGCTATGACCTATGAGTGTCTCTCACAATGCTTGCATTTTTCTCAATAGCAAGTGTGTCTTTGGTCTGTGCACACCAGCTTTTTAAAAGAGTTTGGGGATTTAAACCAGCTTGACTCATCTGCACTCTTGATTTATAATGGTGACTAAATTGACTTGGTATCCAAGTCAGAAAGTGTTCAGAGGTTTTACTTCAGAAATAGACTTTCTCCGGACTGATTCAAGAAAGAAATTAACAAACACCTTAAAAAACGTATGGTCACAGTAGAGCCACAATATGGAAAACAGAAAGTTCCATTATGGTTGCAGCAAATTATCATTTTCATCCTCCATCACACTATTTTACGTTGCTTTATTTACAAAATCCATCCAGTTCATTAATCTGTGGATTACTTCTTGATTAACTATCTGGGCTTTGCAATCTAATAAAAAAGGTAATACAAGATGTTGTGAAATACTGAAAAATAAAAATCCTTTCCCAGAGCTCAAGGTGACCTATTCAAGATGTGGTTAGCTGCAACTAATTATTTTCATAAATCAATGTTTCAATCATCAATTAATCTGCAGACTATTTTTCTTGAGTAGAGAAAAGAACCCTTTTGCATTTAGGCTTGATAAATACAAATAATTAACCGCATGTAAAAAAAACAAAAAAAAAAACACTTGCAGATACATTTTCTGTCAACCCCATTACTCAATCCATCGCTTAATCAATTAGTATGTTACATAGTTTTAAAACTAGTTTAGCTGATCAGACCCCCAATGACACCAAAGTTACTAGCTAGCTAAGTAGGCTACTTCCTAGCTACGATATTTTACGATACCCTTGCTTCATCAGATAACTGCAGGACTGTTGCAGTGCATAAACAATTCAATAATTTGCAGATTACTACTTACTAGCTGCCTTGAACAAACGCAGAAACACAAAACCGTGAACACGTTTCAAAAAATCTCACGATCAGTGAGTCAGATTTGCAAGCACGGACACACCTGCACCCTTCTGAGGAATGTCGGCCACCCAGTTTCACGTCTCTCACACACACACACACACACACACACACGCACGCACGCACGCGCGCGCGAACACACACACACACTCACCTGCCCATCGAGCTCGTACTCTGTGCGGCATGCATACAAACGAAAAAGAAATACCCTTGCTATATGTTTTGGCTTTAATATTGTCAGTGTGAAATGTGAAAAATGCTTAACAGCGCTGCGGATGGACAGACAAACCACGATGATGGTGTCACCGACTCGGTTTAACCGGAATAAAAGGAGCCTAGCTAGCTTAGTTCAGTCCAAAGTGAACGCCCTTTTTCGCTTCCCGGAAAACAACCCACAGTCGTTGGTTTTACGAGCATTCAGCATGAATTGTTTTAGGTTGTTTCGTTTATAAAAGCTAATGTGGTAACGTTACACCCGAAAGCTGCCTTCTAAACACAGCGTGTAAAATAAATAGATGGGTTAAAGTGCAGTAAACGCTTCCCATTCAGTATGCTCCGAACAATGACTGAGCAACGGCGCATCACTGGTTTCCTCTTACGCCCAAACGATTCAAGCAGGATTAAAAGAATCCCCATAACACACGAAGCAAATGTAACGATTTCCCATCGAAAATGCTACCGACTATCATTGGCGAATAAATATGAACTAACCTGCGAGTGTCGTTAGACGATGTTGTTCCTGATTCCCGGCCGCACAGCTGATGATCTCTCCCGCTCATCCACGGGGTTTCCCTTCAATCAAAGACACAGCAGCAGGGTCGCACTGGGACGGATGACGTCAGACTCGGGTTGCTAGGGCAACCCAATTTAGAGGAAACCAAAGCCATGGAAACTCAGTCGGTGGACAATTTCTCTTTTTTTTTCTCAAAGTTTCCTTACCATATATAACAAGCATCACATAACCTAATGATATTCAAATTCATAGTCTCAATTAAGTTAACAATGCGTTTAGAACACAACATTTGTGTCGGTCTTCATTTGGTTCAATGCCTCTTTTATTCTCTGCTTGTAAAATCCCATAACTGTAAATCTTCAAGGTTTGGATGTTTATTACAGGCCTACATGCATTGGTTTTGCTGTTGTATGAATGTAAAAAAAAAATACATATCCAATGGACTTTTGTCCAACAACATCCGCAAAGAATCATGGGATATGTAGTTGATTTAGTTCTACCTTAGGTAGGTTGTGACAAGGTTTTCAAATGTTACTGCTTAATGTAGTAGTAGATAGTGTGTTGGACAGAAAACATTATTCTGTTCCAGCTTCTCAGAAAGAATTATGAAGAAAAAAATGAACAGAGTCTCACTGGGAAGTGGGGCGTGACTCGAAGCGGCTCAGCCCTCTTATTTTATCTACCGTACAAGCAAAGAGGTTAGGCTACTCTTTGGCACAAGTAGCTGTCAGTTGCTATGGAAACTGGGCATATAGGTCATTATTTTGAATTCAGTTTCTCTATCACCACAAGTGAAAAATAAATTAAAAAATGTCCATTTATGACAACACTTAGCTAATACTAGCAAGATAACATTTGATTACTATTAATAAATGAGCATTACTATGGAAGTACTGTTAAATGGTGATGTTGACCTACTAAGCATCTGTCAGTAAGGTAGCCTATCAGGCTGTGCCGTCATAAATCTACTGAGCCCTCTTTGAATCAAACCCTTGCCCAGGCAAAGAGATGATACTCAGCTGCTAAAACAGGCTTCCCAGTGAATGTAGCCTACATTGTATCTGCTTGATAGGCAGTTTCATGTCCCCCTCAGTGGTCTAGCCACCATCCATGTTTATCTAATTGCACTAGTCTTACAAATAGCCAGTTAGTTCCTCTGCACAGATCCTGTCCCGCGACCTGTCCTACACATTTTTTCTAACCTTATTTCTGACACATTTATAACAACATACAGCGAAGGTAGATGCAATATATACCTGACTGAAAGTGATGCTCTCCCAAAAATCTTCTCCTAACAAAAGATGATAAAGTAAGAGGGGCCCTGGAAGCTCACCAAGTGCCTACCTCAAAAACAGCAAGAAAAGAAGAATACATCATTTAAACCAGAATACTAGAAGTATAATCAGCTACTCCAGCAGTAACATGCTCAATGAGACAATCAGGGTTTGCCTTGATTCACTAACATGTGTGTGGTGTTTCAGAACCCTGAGATGTTTTTCTAAAAATAAAATTCATAATTTGGTCTTAATTACCCTTACATGTTTTAAGACACTGTCACATAATGCCAAAAACCCAGTGTTTCATTATCACCAGTACAATGAGAGCAGTCTGGTTTCCCAGTTGTTTTCATCTCTTCAGACTGAGATATGTGCCTGGAAATAGATGATCTATAGCCAGGGGGAATCTAATTAATTCTTTCACCTAATTTGGCCAATTAATTATTTTTTGCGCAATGCTTCTCTTTTTCCCATCAGTCCGTCTGTGCCTAAATCCAAACAGACAGGCTATAACACACAAAAGTAAGCTAGCAGCTGTGTTGTTTTTTTTAATTCACAAGTTTACAGATGGGAAAGGAGGAGGTGAGTTGTGTGTGTGGAGACAGAGGAACAGTGCTATGACTCATTTAGTCAGGCTGCTCAAACCATTAAAGAAAAAACAAGCACAGCACTGGCTTTGTTTTTCTGTTCTTTAGAATAAAAGGGAAAACAAGTTGTTTCTCGTTTTGTGACCTTCTACAAGAGACAGTGTGAATACAAGGCGAACTTGTTACACCACTAAATGCAGCGCTGTAGTGATTTATTGACTTTACAGTACAGCTTTTCAGTCACTAAGTCTGAGCTGAACTAATGCATCTGTCACAGCTGGAGAAAAGGGAGCATAGAAAATGACGGATTTTTGTGACAAGAGTCAAAGACATCACTTTTAGCTGGTCGAGTGACTACGGTTTTAGACAGGACTCATTGTTTTTGTTAATTAACAGTGCTGCTGCTGTCATTGTCACCAAGTCATTTCCGGGTGTCAGCAGTTTGGCTGATACAAGGCTTTTATGACGGCCGTTATCAGGTTCCACATCGCACCACCGATATGTTTCATTCAAATTTGAATAGCCGTTACATATTCGACATTGGTATTCTTATCTGCATCAAAGTCTTGTTTTTTTCATGCATAACACTTTCCCTTTTCAAAATGCTTTGATTTTTTAAATATTTTCAGTATATAATTTTTCGGTTGAAGTTTGAGTTGTTAATGTTAATTTTTTTTTTTCCCCTGTTCTTAATTGTTTATTATAACCCAATATCATCATCTGTGTTTTGCAGTTTAACCCAGAAAGAAACCCCAAAAGCCACACGCCTCCACAATGTAAAGGTTGTGTTTAAGTTTGTGATAACGTGTAGATTATGAAAATTGCCACCTGGGATGACGTCCAAGTCAGCTGTCAGTTACTCTCTCCTAGTCTTCCTTTCTCTCACTTGCTGCCATAATGGTATAGCTCCTGATGGACTAAAATACAATATTGTGTACACAAACATTCATACTTATTCATTATCGCCACATTAAGTGGCTGTTAGTCCTACAAAGAATTCCCATTTACATAACGTGAAGAAGAAAAACTGTTTACACTATGTGAGCAGAGCAGCAGAGACATGCAGTCAATTTGGACAGTAAATATTGAGCTGTCAGTAAAAGTTCATGAGCCAACTAAACCGTGAAAGCTAGAAGTTTTAGTCCACCGAGGCAGATAAAACAGATCAGGGTGCTTCCTACAAAGCCCTCAGGCAGAACATTTGGACTTCATGAAAAGAAACACTTTGTAGAGAAACGCAGATATACAACAAAGTAAAATTTAATAAAATGCTATAATACATCATTGGAGCACTCATACATTTTCCAAGTGTACACATGTCGCCAACAATCCTGTAATATTTATTAACTTACAATTCATGTAGCAGCTTGGAAATGGCTAGCAACATTTCTCATTTTTAACATGAAATTATGATTAGTGAGATGAAATATTGCGGTATAACATGGCAGAAAGCTGTGGAGGAATTCCATATTTAACACCTGACATGAGAAAAAAGTAATCACAGCCTCCTTTTAAATCAATTCTCAAAGCACAAATAGAATTAACAATGTCATATTATTCATTGCCTTGATTGCAGCAATTTAAAATCAGAGTTCTCCCACCTAAGCAACCCATGCTTTGTTTAAAGGACACTGTATGTGTTTACCTCATGTGTGAAGTTTTCTATAAAGGTTTAATCGGACAATTCAATCCATCAAAGCTTCAGATAGAGAGGTACAAGAGCTGGCAGCGAGAAATACTCCTATGTGCATCAGGGCAGTGATGCGTCTGTTCTGAGAGACCGTGTGAATACAAGGGGGGGGGGCATCCTCATTCACCACTTGGATTGTTACTGGTTTGTACAGTCCTTCAGTGGCCCTGAAATTAAAACCGGCATTTCAAATTTTGCCCGTGTATATTTACACACAAGCAAAAAGAGAACTGGATGGGAGGAAGCATTGTGTTGAAGGCAACCTGATTTGTTATAGCCTAAATGGAGATAACGATTTCATGTTGGTTACATCAAATCCTCCATTGCTGTCAGACTGAGATAAGTGCAGAGTTGGTGCAGGGCCTAGAAGGAAAATCGGTTTGGTATCCAGGGTGAGCTTTTATGCCTCCACTCCCTCTAACTCGGGGGGCAGAGGGGATTTCGGGTGCTTGCTCTCAAAGTGTTGCTTGAAGGTTTTTGGGTCGGGCATCTGGGACTGCAGGAAGGAACAAATATAATGTAATGGTTTCAGGACGTAGCAGAGGCCTTGTCTTTGAAAATATAGCGTCTCAGTGCTCAAAATATGTTATACACTTCTAAAAGAAAAGGGACCAAACGGCAGCAGAATGATCACGTTAAACTGAAAGATAAAGCCTTTGCCCATCCTGAGTCAGGTTTTGGCTTCTGGGTTGTCAGAGTTGAGACTTCATACTCACCCTGCACACAGCGCAGGTGAACACTAGTGCTGCCTTGGCTGCCGTCTTCTGATCATGACTTTTGGCCTTCTTCATTTCCGCCTGCTTCTTGGCGTTTTTCTGCTGAGACTGAAGCTTCTGATGCCCGCGTGCCATTCTGGCCAAGCCTAAGGGTAGAAAGCAAGGACAAAAGGACTTAATGTTTACAGATACACATCAGTGTTGTGGACAGGGCTGCACAACATAGCGTCTTTTGTTTTTTTAACGTCATCACGATATCAAAAGGCTGCGACTTATCGCAAAAGACACTCACAAAAGATTTGTTAGTGGAAAGTAAATTGCAGTAGAAAACTGCACTTTAAAAAGTAACCGTCACTCTTTTTAAGTGCCTCCTTTAATATTCAAGTCAATGCTCAATTTGTTTAATAAAATGATGGAAATGATTTCCCTTTATATGTTTTAAAGTCAGCAAGCAGTTTGTTGTATCATAGCAGAATACTGAATACAGCATAACTGAGAACACTTAAATATCTGTTTATTTATCACAAGTAATATCGTTATCAAAATACTCAACGTTATTGAACATCGCATATTTTGCTTATATCGTGCAGCCCTAGTTGTGAACATACTTAACTTTCTATTACTGTTGGTAGCCCACTCATCTACCATCAACAAGTCACTTAATAGTTATTTTAGTGCCCACAGAGAAGGTTTGCATAATACCATGTTTACGGTCATGGCAATTCTCTCACTATTTTTCAATCAATCGTTTGCAGAGCCAATGCAATGCTTTTCTTATAGGAAGCTACATATTTAGTGGATATAAACACTGGAAAAAGAAAGAAAAGCATTAAAAAGAACCAACTACTGCCAGTCAGCCAGGGTCAGGCAAAGTAAACAAGATAAAGCTTGAAAGTCAGGTGCTTTTAGATGAAACAGAAACAAAACCTTTCCTTACATGAGGGTATGTGTAATGGATTCCATGAAAGACATTCAGGACAGGGGAAACTAAACAACATTAGAACTGCTTAGCTTAGGGGCTGATTCCAGGAAGAAATTGTCTGGGTAATTCTGTTCCAGGTTTTAATCAGCAAAGATAACAAATAAGTTTCTTGGAACAGGACCAGGTCTGGCAGGTTGTGCTAGAGATTTACTTGCAATTGGTCTTTAAAAGAGTGGTATTGGGGAAAGAAACAAGTTCTCTCTTACCCTCACAGCAATGGGCCTCAAGATTTTGTCACAATATAAGTTACTAATGCAGCAGCCACCTTTAGGCCTTAAACAGATTGTAAACTTTAGTTTTGCGTACTCCCAAAACATCCCTCTCTGAGGGTGACCCTGGAGCATTTAAGGCCCCTGCATGTCTAGGAACTTGGGGTGATTGCCCCACATATGCCCCGTTGGTAATCCAGCCTTGCTTACTAGCAACGTCTATTATTAGTATGCTGTTAGTCAGCAACGTATTCAATGGTAACTAGTGTTGGTTATCTTATGACAAATATGGTAAACTTGCCGAGCACTCGGTACGTTAACTTGTGTCAACACCATGTGTTAGACAGCTGATCTAAAAACTCGTTTATTGGTGCTTAGAAATTGAGGAATATAATGTAATTAGTAACAATTCCATTGAAGTTACCACAGCACATCTGGCTCATTGTTATCGATGTGACGGTAGTTTGTTTTCCCCTGCACTAACTGCGGTAATCGAGCTGTTAACGTGGGTTAGCATACATGCTAACTTTAGCTCACTTTGGCTATGTCGTTAGCTAGCCAGCTAACCTTAAAATGAATATAGGCGTCGACATGAGAGTGTAGTTAACCAGGAAACTATACCAGCGATATATCATAGTTAAGAACATGTTAAACGGACAGCAAATCTTACCTCTTACAAGTAACCGTACGTGTCGTTTGCTGGACGCGCGCACACACAAGTATGACAGCTGCTCAGTTCTCAGACAGCTGAAATCTATTGCTGCGTTCAAAGACTCTCGTATATTTCGACTTTAACAGGAATTAAAAAGTTTCATGGTTTGAAAAAAAACTTGTACAATCAAACGTCCATATTTTATATTAATAATGTCTTATGTTAGGAGCAATTTACCTAAATTTGATTTTAGTGAATGACAGGATAACACAAAAATCGTGTCCATGACTAGCAGTGAGCATGCGCAGAGGCAGTAGTGGAGAGTTGTTTTTTAATTGTCAGACAACAATATTTTGTTAACTGTAAGGGAAAAAATTAACTAACCAATGGTAGAAGTACGTAGGGGCAATTCAAATTTTACGATTATAGAAGGAATCTATGAATGTACTGGTAGTATGGCTCAAGGGCTCGGGCTGGCTTGTGTAGTCATAGACATATAAAGATTTATATCTTTTTATGTCTACATGATGCAGATACAGGACGTTGGCAATGTCGCCCTCATGTGGCAGAGTTTGATTAATACACACAACATAAACTTGAATAAGTAGAAGAAAGTTGTATAGTTGTATACTGTACATATATATATATATATATATGCTATATAATATGCTATATAATGCTTCATGGTGAGCCCAAGTTAGAAATAATGGTTTAGCCATTTTTTTATTCATAATGCTTTTGTGCTTATTATTAAATTATAAGCTGCATAAAATGGGCGTGCCGAGACAGGCCTGGTAGCCTAATAATAACGTTTTTATTATTTACTTGGAATTAGGAGATTTACCATCTAATTATTTGTGTCGTAACTTAAGTAGACTATTCACACATATATGGGATTTGAACAGTGTACTTGCAATTAAAAGAACATTTGAGAATGAGATTGTTTGCAATAATAACGCCTTTAACTATTCATGGTCCATGGTTGTTTTATTGTTTTGTTGTAAATACAAATTAAAATAAAAAATAGTTGTCTACCTCTTATTTTGCTATTTGTTTTTGTTTTAATTGCAGTTATTGACTATCTTTGACGTTAACATTCTTCAAACCTTTACATTTGGGTTTAAACAAAATATTTAAAAACGTATGTTTTAAATATTCTGTGAACAATTCCCATTTCCATAATTACGAGACATGAAGCTTCATCTTCCTTAGTATAAAAACATCCTGTGGTCAGTTTTCTATTGAATTACATGGAGTTATTGTGGAATGAAAATGTACATATAATGGATTCCTCTTCTGAGTTGGAAAAAATGTCACTCTTAGAAAACTGTTATTTATACTGTAACTACAGCAATTACTTCTTCTGCTACTAATTTATTTCTCTGCATGTATTTCTCTTTTTAAAATGTATTTGACATCAAACTTTTGAACACTACTATTTTAAAATATTGATGATTTTGTATGTACACATTTTACATTTGGTATGTCCGTTGGGTGTGGTTTTAACATAAGCCCTTAGAGGTTTCTACCACCCCCTCACATGTATTTTATATTTCTTTTATGAGATTTGTATTGATGTGAGTGAAACAAATAAACAAAACATAAAGCTTTAACACCTCTTTTTATGCTATTGTTGGTTTTACTGCTGTGTATGGAGAAGACCAAACTCTTTGCCACACACAGATTTTGAGATATAAATGATAAAACGCAATCTTCCCCCAAAGCAACACTAGGTGGCAGGTAGTCTATGTAAGACATTCAGCATACTGTATACTGGTTTGTTGTATGGGAAAATAAGTTATAGTGGTACCATCATCCACAACATGTGCACCTAACACTAATATTGACATATACCTAATGGCTGTAGAGTTAAAAGAGCTATATTATCATTATAACAATCTCAAACTCAAATTCAAAGATTTGTATACACTGCTGGTCCACTAAGATCTGTCTTGAATGTCCAGCATTTTTTTTAATCTACTTTTAATTACAGTTATACAATGTGGTTCATTGGACTGCATATTTTCTTCTGTGACTTTGGTTAACAGTGGAGCTGTTCACCTCCACTCTGCATTTGACTGAATGCAGCTAATATGTAAATTAACTGAAATTCCAGTTAGGACATGATGGAAACAAAAAGTCATGTGTTATCCCAATAACATCAAAATATCAATCAGTCTGTAAAAAATAAATAAATCCTAGTTTGTACGTGTCTAGTTGTGAGTTGCATTATTTTAATTGTCTATATTAGAAAGAAAGAAGTCAGTGTGTGTGTGTGTGTGTGTGTGTGTGTGTGTGTGTGTGTGTGTGTGTGTGTGTTTGTATTCACTAACAGTCATTATAGTACTTATTCCTGTTGGAAAACTTCCCAACAGTTAGGTGTCATGACTTTCTTGAGAGAAATTGTATCATTGTGAGAAAATTGTCCAGCCTGCCATTGCGCCCCCCTCCACCTTCCTGCCCCCCCCCTCATGATAAGAGAGAGAGACAATCCTTTTGTGAAGAGTGGGTAATATCTCTCAAGAGAGAAGGATGTGATTATGCTTTCAGAATAGGGTGAAAAGTAAAAGAAAGAAGGAAGAGAGAAAAAAAGACAAATGCCACACATTGCTCAAGTTCCCCCCCGCCCTGGAGGTTGTTGTGCAGGGACTTGCCAGCTTAGGTTTGGGGTGAGGTTGTCCAGCCTTAGGGCCTGTGTGAAAGCAAATCTTCCAGGTGTCAGCTATTCAATAGTGTACGAGAATATTATCTGGCTATCCATTGTGTGTTTGGATAAGCAGGGGTTTGCCACAGATAGCCTAAGATTACTTTTTCCTATTTGGGTCCTTTACTCCCGCCACAAGGGCTTTCAGGCTCACTTTCTGCTTGGCAGAGTTGTTTCTGAATCCTTTTGGTGTATATTGTCTTTTGCAGTTTCTGGTTTATGTTTCTCACTGCATAACCACATATCCAGGTTTAGCTAGTTTTCCAGAGGTTAAACCAGGGTCAAGAAATATTCTTTTAAGATGCATTGTAGGGTAGCAAAACTTGTCTGGTAACAAAACGTCACACTGAGAGAGAGAAACAGTGGCTATCAGAGAGCGAGTGTGACCTCCTTGTTTCTCTGGAAGCTGTTGAGGGAAGAGGAAGTTGGATTTCATCTTCCCCATTGGCGACTTCCTTTCTCGGCTCCCCCTTCAAGTTTTCCCTTTTTTTTGCCACAGTCCACTGCTGCTGCTGCACCAGCATGACATGCCACAATGTTGCCAGACCAGTCGGGCTGGCTGTACACAAGCCGTGACACAGTCCCAACACATCCACATGCTGGTCATTTTCACTGCTGCCTTTAGAGGCCTCCTACCACGTGACGTGATCGACACATATATAGCACACAAAAGGCAATAAAGTATTTAAGTGCTATGTTTTTTGTGTATTTTTGTAAAGAAAAAGGAAATCAGATTAAAAATTAAACCTTCAACATCACACATCAGTTTATCTCTGAGGGTAGAAAAGTTAAAACTAAACTTAATGGCACAAATGGACTGTATTTTTTGGAATGCAATTGTTTTTGTTCAGTGGTTTATTAAAATTGACCCTGACATGCCCCAAGAAATCACATCAAGAGGGCAAACCATGCCTTCAGGGGGAAAAAAGTTAATTTCCTACCTCGACACACAAAGACACACACACAAACACTTCTACATGCAGAGTGCAACTGAAGGAGAGGCGAGGTCTGGGGTCGGGCAGACATAAGCCGGTCAGACAGAGGCTGATTGTGAAGGTGGTGACAGTATTCACTAACCTCACTAGCGGCAGCAGCTCTGAAGCTGAACAGTGGTAAATTAGTGAATGAGGTCAACAGCATTGAATCGAATGTCAGTTTTACCCTAACACAAATGTCATGGAATTTCCGATTTAGACCATACAAGGTTGGTAGTGATGAGTAGGCTATGATATGTTTTTAACTATTTTACATTTGAAATGCCTTGATGCATAACACATAATGTTTTATAGGATATCCTAAACCCTTCTAATAAAACAATATTTGTTTGTGGCTCATCTTGAGTTAAGAGTAGATCAACAGAAAACGGATGTATTTTCTTCTCAAAACATATCTTTGTGTCCAATATATATTTATCTTTTTTTATCCTTCTAACCACACCTCAGATGTTTTCTGGAACCCTTTGAGACGGGTGTGGTATTGCAGGTTGGGGTTGAGTTTATCTATTAATTTAGAGAGATGGATATTTATCTGTATAAGATGTGCCTTAATCTGGTCAACTTCCACTTTTTATGCTTCCCGTCATCTCTCTCCTTCCTCCCCATGTTATGGTTTACTCATTCTGGTCTTCCCTCATCTCCCCTCCTGTTTTACTCACCGCTGTCCATCTGGAGAACGACACATCCCCCCACCACTCTCCGTCTCTGTCTAAGCTGTGAGTTTCTGTACTCAAACAGGGAGACTCTGACACCTAATCCTGGCCAAGTCCAGACAAGCTGCTTCTCTCTGCGCAAAAACTCAGGTATGCCTTTCACCGCTCTCACAGAGTGGGACACACACACACACACACACACACACACACACACACACACACACACACACACACACACACACACACACACACACACACACAGAGATAGGTATTCTGTGGCTCCTGGCCCCTGACTTTTCTGTCTTGCCCATGCCTGCTTGTGGCAGCTTGTATCGTAGCCTTCACACCATTTCAGCTGTCATACAGCCACATGGCAAACATTCCAGCTGGGAGAAGTCATGTAGGGAAAGGTACAGATAAAATCGTATAAAAAAAGAAACAAATTGTTTCTGATTAGATTTAATTATTCGCATGGACAGATTTTGAGACATCTGTTTTGTAGTTGTTTGACTCACTTTCCAACAAGAACAGTCATTTCCAACTCTGACAGCACACCCAGATGCTCTCAGGGCATGTGTTGGGTAGGCCCATTCAGTAATCTGTCCATGTTCATTGAAAAAAGTGGTAATAAAGTTTGGTAGAAATATGCTTGGAATACATAAGCTATTCATTTTTTTATCTCCTACTTTAACCCAGGTTTTCTGTTTCTCTTAATCTTTGTTCATCTCTCTGTCTGGGTGAACTAAAGGACCCCACCTGTATTTATCTAGGAGTTCCATTTAAACACACACACAGAGAGCCCAGGAAAGGCCCAGGTGCTCTGTAAAACAAATTAGACAAGGGAGGATAGTAGTGATCACTGCACATGAAAACATGCTTGCTCTTCATACACGCGCCAAACAAACACACAACACCTCTGACGGTTAAACTGAATACGAAACGTAATTTTTAGATTTCCATATAAGAGTGCCTCAAGGCATTCATACACAAAAGGTTTGCATTTTGTCATGCAAACACCTTCATAGGACATAAAACCAGTTAGAAAATTGCAACCCAAACGTTTTTGAAAATTCAACTGAGGAGCAGTTTCTCCTTTCTGAAAAAGTTCCGAGATATTTTCCAGCTGTATAGTGGAAAAAAAAGTACACTGTTTTCCTCTGTAATCTAGCGGAGTAGAACAGTGTTGGAAGAATATACTTGGATTATTTACTTAAGTAAAAGTACCAATACTACTATGTAAAAACGTTGCAGAATAAAATAAAGTACAATATGTACCTCTACAAAATGTAGTGGAGTAGAAGTATGGAGTAGCACAAAAATGAAAGACTCAAGTAAAGTAGGCCTACAAACCCCTCTAATATGTACTTAAGTCCAGTACTTCAGTAAACATACTTAGTTACCTCCTACCACTGAAAATTACTCTGTATTAAGTTTTCATCTAGTATTTTAAATGGTGTAACTTGAGTGTGGTGAAAATCTCTTGAAAATGAACAAACCATACTACAATATATACTATACAATATGAGACATTCTATACTAGACTTATAATCATGTATGTGTGCTTTAAGTCTCCTTTGCGAATAATTGAATCATCTGTGGTCACAAACTGTGCCCTACCGCAGCAGTGCTCAAGCATTAAGACACACACACACACAC
>NC_045746.1:625870-633998 GCF_008692095.1 Etheostoma spectabile
CACACACACACACACACACACACGCACACACACTGTTTGCTCGGGAAGGTTAATCCCAAACACTTGGGTCTCCTCATACAATGGCTTCATTAAGGGGACAATGACTGTGTCAACTAATGACAGGGCTCCTCCTTGCCTTCTGTCTGCTCTGAGATGACCTGCAACACAGACACTCACAGACAAGTCATTATGAAAATTTAGAGAGGGGGGAAATGTTTAAACCTGGGCATGTGTGTCAGTCTGAGGCCAACTATGAGGCTACCATCACGCCATTTAGCCATCAACTTTTAACCCACTTGTTTTTATATAGGCTAAAGCTCTTATTTATTTAGAATATAATAAAATCCAGAGGCAGAGAAGTTCATTTTAAACGTTAAACCTCAGTAGCTGCTTGTGTTCCGCTGTTTTCTGTGTCATTATTGAGCCTTCACTGCAAGTGAGGTGGCTACCTGCCTGTCTGACCCACCAGCCAATCCGAGCCCGGCTCAATCTGCAGCAGCCAATCAGCGTCAGACTCGCCCTCACCTTCAATTCTTTTCTTTTCTTTTTACAGTGTAAGAATTTCTTGCCATTAAAGCAAACGAAGACAAATATTATAATGCACGGCAGCAAGATGTGTGGATATTTGTTGTAATCTCATTGCAAATTTAACACAAGACACGCAGAGTGATTGGCTGTTTGTGGACAAAAGCGGCTTTACCTGCCAGGTGGATCGGAGGAGAGATAGAGGGAGAGAAAGAGAGAGAGAGAGAGAGAGAGAGAGAGAGAGAGAGAGAGAGAGAGAAGAAGAAGAAAAAGAAGCGGGGCGAGAAAAGTCGACTTACCTGTAGCCTAACTTCTGGCAACTCACTCATTCTATTACCTGCTCCGACTTGAAAGTCCAGTTTCACAAGGAAGAACCGTAGAGGAAGCAAAATATGTCACAGGAGACAGACAAGTAAGTGATCGAGCCTGCCGAGAGGAGCTTGATGATTTCAACTAAAAAGGAAAAGTTTTCTTTTTATTTACTTAAAGAATCACTTTTTTTTATACGTAGGCCTAGGTTGTGTCCGAGGATGAAATGAACGTTGTGGTTATATTAGGCTACTTTTGGATATGTGTCACAAATATTAAACTGTTTTCTTGTAGGAAACAAGTAAACTTGGCGCCGTGCATTTCATTAAAGCTAAATTCGCCATTTTTTTTACTGAAAAAAACCCTCAAAGTGCAAGGACTGGATTTTCAAAACACTTTCATGACTGACTGAAAATAAGAGTTTTAGCTTTTTTTTGTTGCATAACTGTTTTCATATGTTTACGGCCTGCAGTGCACGATGGGTCTGCGTGTGAATGAGGGCAGTGTGTTTTGCCGGTGGGCCTAACGTTACTGTGTTGTTTTGTAACAGTAGAAACTCCTGTCAAAAATGATTAAAGAATACATTATAACCTGTGTGCTAAAGCTACTTCTACGACAATAAGAAAAAAAAATTCTCATTTCACAAACTTTTTTAGGATGGATTTTGTTTTTTTTAAAAACTTCTAGGCCTGCTTACATTTTTGATAAATTCTTAAACACCAGAAATGGCTGAGGAGGCCTTGGCTGACAAACAGACATAATGTTACAGATGATCTGACATAGTTTGAGTTTGCATCCATAACTTAGCTCTACATTTGTTAATAGTCTTAGTTATAAATAGGAATAACTGTATTATTGATAATCTACATATATTTTTGAAATAGGGCACTTGTTCTTAACATTAGTGTGGTCTAATATTATTATTATTATTATTATTATTATTATTATTATTATTATTGTATATTTAAAAGAACTTAAAGTCTCTAAGTGTAAGTGCAGTGATGCTGTTTCATGCATCAGTGACAACAACTGCCTGCCCCTATTATGACCCACAGTGGTTATATTTAATCAGATCCACCAGAGTAGAGTTGTTGAAATCATAAACATCATCTAGATGTCTTTGGCCTTTTCATACCTTCATGTCAACTCTCTATTTGCAGGCGTTGGTTGGAGTAGTTGAGCAAAATTTGTAACATTAAAATAAGAAATATGCTATCAACTGTGATAATATGAGCCAGCCAGGGTCAAACATCTTCATCCGGGTTGCTTCTTTACTTACACCTTTTCCCATGAAGGTTTGCATCAGTGTGACGTCACAGATTAGAGGCGGTTTGTTTTGTTTGGCAGTTAGAGCTGGCAGACAGGAGTTAAAGGCAGTTAGAGAAACCACAACAGAAATATAGATTCGTTATATCATGTTGTTAATTAGTTTCCAAGACGTAGGCTACAAGTGATTTTACGGCTTAGAATATTCCTGATTAATATTTCCATATTGATTAACAATGTTAGTTTGAATCAAGCAAACTGAATGGTGAATGAACAAAAACAGAGAGAAAGAACTACTATGAGGCTATACAGCGTTACAACTAACCTCTTCTAAGACCATTCCTGAAGCTGGGACATTATACTGATACCAAGCATTGTGCAACAAGCCCAAGTTGACACATTCAGAGCCTTTCTTGTGATTGGCTGAGTTTGAAGAGATGTTGTGACAACACTTGGTGTTTAACTGGTCTGTGACTTAAGTGTGCCAACAGAGTACAAACCCATGTAAACACACAATGCAGACATGAAAATGGCTATAGTATATGCATTTTTAATTCTTTTTTGAAAACTTATCTGATATAGAAAATGTCCAAAATAATGTGACTAGATCATTTTATCTATCAGAATGACGAGGAAAGCAAGCACATTTAAGATTAATGTGAAGCTAAAACCAGCAGATTCATTTACTGTATCTATGTCCACTTGAATTCAAATGTTTATGCATGTCTTCCAGTAAGCGTCTGGTTGTGGTGGTCCCCAACGAGAGCTCCTACCCCGCAGTGCGGCGAGCTTACACCAGTGAGGACGAGGCATGGAGGTCGTACCTGGAGAACCCGCTGACAGCCGCCACCAAGGCCATGATGAGCATCAACGGGGACGAGGACAGCGCCAACGCCCTGGGCCTGCTCTACGACTACTACAAGGTCTGCATTTAATGCTTTTCTTTGTCTGTGTGTTTAATACAATGAATATCGTTTGGGTGTATGGGTGGTGGTCGGACACCCCAGACATTTGAAGATAACTTTATTTTTTACTTTAAAGAAGATTAAGTCAAGCATGTTCTGAGACTTCCTTCACTTTTAAGCACGAGCTGTAAAAGTCTGGACGCTTAAAATATTTGGAGGTGGTCGTGCATTGTAGTCTTTCTAGCATGTTTAACAGAAAACTGTCTGCATCTTATATGTCTTTACAACTATAACATAAATCAAATAAAATGAACCATTGTCTGTTTTGAGAAAAAGCCACATGATAAACAAAAAGCACAGAGAAAGAATTCATATCGTATTCATTTTTTTTTTTTTGTAGCACATTTAGACTTCTGGACATTTCCCCAATCACACAAACTGTTTAAAAGTTGATATGCACACAGTATTAGATTGGTCAGTGGAAGTCCAACAAATGAAATCCCAACACACTGATTATTATTAAACCACATTTCTAACTGTTTATCAAACATAATAAAGGACGGAAACACAAATCACTCAGCCACCAACATATTCTGACTTTCTCTGTCTTCAGGAATAAGAAAAATGTTAATTAAAGATAAGAAGCCAACATAACACGCCCTTCTTTTTTACTTCCAGGTGCCTAAAGAAAAGAGGCTTCTGTCAGTTCCTAAAGTAGTAGAAATTACAGAGGAACAAGAGAAGAGGTCAGTGAATAAGAATAAGTATTTCAATTTCTGGGTCAAGGTTGCACATGTACAGACAGAAAACAAAAAAAGCTAAATGTGTAGTTGCTAGCAGATCTTTCTCAGCAATGTGTCTGTGGAATTAAATCCTGGAGCTCAGTGATTTCATTATTTGACAGGTGGTAAGCAGTTAAATATGAAACACTTTCAGTTGTATTAAAATAAAACACAATTTCCATAAGATAGTGATATGAGACAAGCACTTCTAGTGTGCATGTGTGCAAATATCAGGAACGATTGAGTCTTGTTTCACTTGAAGCACTGATACTGAATGAATGGAGCACAGATTGGACTGAGACTGCTGAAAACCTTCTGATCCCGGCAGAAGAGAAAATACAAAAGATTTTGTGACATAATGGGTCTCTGGATTTTCATCCATGTTTTTTTTTAGGTCTGCATTGGTGAGCAACCCCAGCAGCCAAAGTGAGGTGGAGATGGTGGACAACCGTGTTCAAGTCCTCAAATCTGTTCCTGTCAACCTGTCGCTGAACACGGAGCACCAGGAGACCAAACGGGAAGACTTCAGCAGCTCAACCGAGGTGGTGTCAGGGGATGGAGACACGCCAGCTGTGGCCGTGGTGAAGGCCGAGGTGTACGCGCCCGTCTTCATGACGGGAGCAGGGCTTCACTACAGGGTGGAGGCTGAGGAGTCGTCGCGGGTGATCTACGAGCAGAGTCCGTATGAAGTGACCACCGTCAGTCACAGCTCGTATGTGAAAGTCGACCAGCAGAGTCCGCCTGACAGCCCGTATGAAGAGGAGAGAGACGTGGTGAGAACAAACCCCAGAGTCTGAACAGATACTGTGTCAAATAAAAATGATCTAAACCAAACCAAAGCCCTAATCTTTTTAAAAACACCATTTCTGTGAATGCGTTAACTGGCACGCACATGTAATCTTATGTATCAACAATCCACGCAGCTTACTTTGTGCACTTACAGCAAAACCTGCGAGGCCAAGGACACCAAAAGGAAGTATTACAACTTCATAATTAAATACAAAATGAGGGATAAACTGCAAAAGGTCCCCCCTTCCACTAGGCTGGCTACGGGCCTGTGTGTTATTGTGTTATTATTACTGTGTTATAATTTTATACAGCACATGCAAGGGTGGAATTGTGGTGAGATGATACGTGACGACTGATAGATGTTTAAATATGATTCACTGAGAGTCCAAAGGCTCTTTACCTGAACAGGAATCTTCATGTTGTTGAATTTGTTCCCTGTTTGCCTGAAATCTCCATGTTGTCATTCTGATCTATATTTACGACAATACTGTTTTTTCCTTATTTGCAGCATTGTTTAACCAGTTCCTCTCTGGCTAAATGAACTTGTCCTTCTGCCCAAGTAATTTCCTCTTTCTGTATGTTTTAAGCGTTCTCAACAGAAGTACCACACACCTTCCTCTCTGGCTACAGATGACTTCTTATTTCACCAGGAGGGAGTGTAAGTCACTCAGTATACAATCACGTAGTCTATATTTATATCTAGATATATCAGTGTTAATGTTCAAATACATTATGAAACCAAAACACTGACTTGAAGTGATCCATAAAGGAATGGAAAGTGTGTGTTGCTGTACACCAATCCCACCTTGTTATGTCTGATCACATGTTGTTCTCTGTGTGTGTGTGTGTGTGTGTGTGTGTGTGTGTGCAGTGACAGTTTCCAGTACACGCTGGATGCCACTCGCTCGCTGCGTCAGAAGCAGGGTGAGGGGCCGATGACCTACCTGAACAAAGGCCAGTTCTACGCTGTGACGTTGAACGAGCTCAGTTCCAACAAACGCCTCCGTCACCCCATCAGCAAAGTTCGGGTGAGGATTATTTTTGTATGTAATTAAAGTCTACCTATTACCAAACCTTTAGATGCAAAGCTGCTCTAATCTATCTTTTGTGTCATGGAACGGCACTGGAGGTTGGACCCAAAAGCTGACATGGCACACAGGAAATATGTTTTAAGTGATATAATAAAGATAAATGTAGATATATACAGTTAATAGGGCAAAGGGGTGTTGTGTTCAGGGAATCCTGTGGTGAGTGGTGGGTGCAGGGTGCTCTCCAGAGCGTGCCCAGTGAATCAGTGTCTTTAGTTTATGGCGTTGGCCACGTAGTAATGGCATCCTCCAGAGTCCAACAAACAATTCCAACACGTGGGAATCTTCGTTGCATCCAGAGAGCAGCAGGCGAGCAAGCAAGCAGGCAGGCAGGCAAGCAGGCAGGCAGGGGTAACTGGAAGCATGAGCACAAGCAAGCAAAGCAGACTGCAACACGAGAAAAAACAGATAACACAAGCTAGAACACCAGGAAACAGAATCACACGGGAAGCCATGAGTTACAACTGTACCAGGCTAGTAGACTGAACAATCTGGCAGCGAGTGGATCACCGAGCCGGCCTTGAATAGTGCTGAGGGATGATTAGGGAATGAGCTTCACCTAACGCAGCCTGCAAACTACGCCACGCCCACAACTCACAGAGCAGGAGGGAGAAACATGAGAAATAACAAACACGGAAACAAACAATGCACACAAACAGGGAGTGGAAAGGGCTGCCATGGTGGCATTATGACATTTTGATAATAACAATGGCTTGAATAACTATGTGTAACGTGAGAGGCGACTCTGCAGTTTCCCTCAGCTCTACGTTTTAGCATCTTTCAGCTCATTGTCTTGAATCTACTGCCTCCAACTTCATTTACTTGCAGCTATTTTCAGTGAAAAAGCTCCGACACTTCCACCATACACTAACGGCTCAGCACCAAACAGCAGACGGACAAAGTTAGCAACTGCCTGATGAACATAGTCAAGCATTTAGCAGCCAAAAAGTCAGATATTTCCTACGAGCATCGGTAAACAAAGTGCTTAAAGAGAATGAATAATTTACATTCCTCAGTTGGACACAAACACAACTCCAATTGAATTGGCTGACAGTACAATAGATTAAAAGATAATTCTAGTTTGTTACAATTTGAATTTTTGTACTGTAGTTCTGGTCAAAATTTCTAATGGTTATTCTATTATACTCACCAGAGTGTAATATGTCTGAGATCTGGCGCCATCGCTACTAGAAGTCCTACAGGTGGAGAGGTCAGACCATTGGATTGATAGATTATCTACAGTAAATCACTTTTTTGTGGAAATTTTACTGAAAGTTTATGCACCCCAAAATAAGATGTATGCAGTTGTTTAAAATGTAAACAACTGCTGATGTTAATTGCATTTTCAGGGATCTATTTTGCGATGTTGCTGCATTGCCAGATCTCAGAAACCTGTTTATCATTAAGTTGTAATGGAATTTTATGCTGTCCTACAATCCTACAAAACTCAGTCTCAAAACTTGACCATCATTTGACCTTTTTTACCCTCTCAGAGTGTGATCATGGTGGTGTTCAGTGAAGACAAGAACCGAGACGAGCAGCTGAAGTACTGGAAGTACTGGCATTCTCGGCAACACACAGCCAAACAGAGAGTGTTAGACATCGGTAAGACTTACTTCTTACTCCTGCTTTCCAAGACTTTCTCCATGTTTATATGTGAACAACAAGCACATTCTTGAAAAATTCATAACACACAAACCAAAAGACATCGAAAAATGTATGTTGTTGCAAAAGCTGGAATGCACTTAGCTAATAAACAAGCATGACCTAACAAAGACCAAATAAGCCCACATGCCCCCACCCAACTGTCTGCCCAAGGCTGTTCAGCTGCCCACCATCAGACAGGAGGCTGGGCCGCCCTACATGGCACCCTGGTTGCCCAATGGTTAGTACTGTGTCCTCACTGCAAGAAGGTTCTGGGTTTGAATCCAGGTCGTTACGGGCCTTTCTGTGTGGAGTTTGTATGTTCTTCCCATGTTTGCGTGGGATTCCGGGTGCTCCCCCCATTATCATCACCATGGTTCTCTAGCCAGTGCTCTCGATCAAGGCACTGGCTCAGATCTGGGGTTGGTCCACACACACCTAAGACTCTTAAAAATCTCCTAATGTCTAGGTGTTGCTGAGACACACAACATAAATCCTCTAATCTCCTCTACATTGCCTCAGAGATTGAGCAAACTGAGCCAAAACAAAACTTTCTCTCTTTCTCTCACAGCAAATCTATGCTGTCAATCTCAAGCCTCTTATTATGTTTGTATCTTATACCTTTTGACCTATTGCCTGCCAGTGTTTTTTTCAGTTGATGGGTTTGAATTTGAACCAAGCATTTTTACGCCTTGTTGAATGAGTGTGTGAGAATCTAGCAGGCGGTTTGCGTTTGACAAGCTTGGGCCTGCTAACCAGGCAGAGATTCAAAGGTATGTGGGAAGCTAGGGGTGGATGGAAGAGACACACACACACACAC
>NC_045746.1:634008-637770 GCF_008692095.1 Etheostoma spectabile
ACACACACACACACAGCTTGTTGGGACAGAGAGAGGAATGCTAGCCACACTGTTACCTTGCCTGGTTTTGGTCTGTTGAAAGAAATTCTTGCCCAATTTAGATCTTCATCTTCCAGTTATTCCTATATTTACCAATCCAAATCCTAATCAGCCTTCAATTCACACATATCTTTATATCTTTTCCCAAATGGGGCATAGCAGAATAGAAAGCAG
Organism: Etheostoma spectabile; assembly: GCF_008692095.1. NCBI lineage: Eukaryota > Metazoa > Chordata > Actinopteri > Perciformes > Percidae > Etheostoma > Etheostoma spectabile. The sequence continues at coordinate 634,222 of NC_045746.1, forward strand.
TTGTGAGGTACTGAAATGAGAAAAATACTAAATTCAGTTGCACTAAATTTTGTTTGGTTTTGAACTTTTCTCAGATTTCTCTTGGTTCTTGTTCTTTTGGAATAATAAATACTTAAAATGTGCAACTTGCTCTGAGCAGGGAAAATCACTCTTTGATAGACAGGCACCCTTAGACAAGGGTCGCAAATGGACAGTGCTTTGTAGTAAAGGAAATAGTTTAGGAAATACGCACATTTCCTTTCTTGCTGAGAGTTAGATGGAAAGATTGATAAAACTTATCAATCTTCTTGTCAAACTCTCAGCAAGAAAGCGAATGAGAGGATTCCCCAAAATATCAAACTATTTCCTGGGAACCACTGTCTGATCACTGCAGTAACTTGACTTTCTGTTGTTTTGCTGCTTAACAGTATCTCAGTAAAAACACAATATAAAGATTTGTTTGACATTTTTTTGAAGCTATCATTAGCTCCTGCTAAGAGGAAGTATGTTATCTTTTCCAACATGATTTGCAGGCATACTGTTTGGCATTTGCCAGTGTAATGAGTCTGTTTGTTTGTGTGTATGAGGGTGATCATGCCCCTGGGCTGAGTCACAGAATGGATCATTTGAATGAGGTTATTTCTTGGGGGATACGAGCAGTTAGGCATGTTACTGCCTGCCTTGCTGCTTTGTGCACCTGCTAAAGAACCAGGAAGTGTCGCCGTAACGGCGGTTAGGATGATGAAGGAGGTCGCAGGTCATTCAAGCAGAGGGGGGGATGCTCTCAGATGTGACCAGCAGAACTGTTGTTGGATGAGCTGCCTCTCCATAAAAAGACATTCTAGAATAAATTTGGTTTTACCCCAATTAACTTAAGAGGCCTTTTTAAAGTCCTTCAGTATTGTCTCGCTTTATGTTGGGAGGCTTTACTCTGGCCCGAGGGAATAGACAAGATGGATCTTTAGATTTTTCAGACTCCCTTATAATAGGTACCTACTCAACTTGCCTCGACTCTACTCGTCTTTTTGGATTTTCCATTACGAAAAAATGTCCCTGGTACCTGTGCTAACACATACTTTTTTTAGTACTACCTCAGTCGAGGGTCCAAGCAAGCTGAGGCGTTACCAAAAGGTGACGTGAAAACCTTCAGACTACTGACTGGTCGAAGAGAATAGTCACTATTCAATGTGTCATCATTGCTAGCGACAGACAAGGGGTGTCCTGAACAACCCCGCTGTGTTTAAATAGTTTAGCCAGCTTCTTTTAAAACTAATTTGTCTTCTGGCTGTGGCCACAGCCGCATGCCGAGAATCAAAAGCCACACACTTTCGACGTTCTGCATGTGTGTGTGTGTCGCGTTGGGTCATGGCAGTTTGGCTGGTCATGGGCTGCAATGACAACCAGCCACGGCTCGCCTCACAAGTAAGGCGTTACTAATCTGCAATGGAAAAAGGAGGACAGGGCCCTGCTGTCAAGGCGAGCCGAATAGATACCATTATTGGAAAAACGCCCTAATATTGAATGAGAAACGACATTGACTGGGGGTTACCCACTTGTTTCCTTCCTGCCAGGTGGCCTGATACTGCTTCCATATAAAGGTGTGTGTAATGTAAGGGACTTTAGGTTTTTTGGTATGTCTGTGTCCATGTAAACGTGGTGTCCCAAGAGCTTCTCTGATGAGTGAGTCAGAGGCTGATCAAGTTATTCTTTTATTCATTTTCCACATCAGCCCAAAATCCCCTCGGTCTCATCTTATCAGCATCTCTTTTACAGACAGATTTTTATTGAAGATGGAACCCAGTCCCATGAAAAAACAGAAACCAACAATTCACTAGTCCTTCTCTCCCACTTACCTACCATGTCTAAGCATACCTGTGTACTCAACGCCTCACATTTAAAGTCTCTCAAATTTGTGGTCACAGAGGTCAACAACTGTCAGCCGATGCGCTCACCTGAATGGCTTTTAATATGGTTCTCAGAGCCAGATAGCCTCCTGTGTTCCTCATGCTGCCTTTGAAGCCTTTGTGTTTGTTTGCCCAAGCCGATAAGGTTTTATCTTATAAAATTGTAAAAGCGTGCCATTTGATTGCTTATCTTAACAAACAATAGCTACCTGCTTGTGTCATTTATTGACCAGTTTGTGCCATGTGTGGAGGGGAGACATGACGTTTGGTTAGGTTTTTAAAACAGAAGATATCAGCAGAGTAAACAGGATTGCAAGTAGATTGAAAAAATATTTGTAAGCATGCTTTTATAGCAGAAATCATATTTGAAAGGGAGTGACTGCAGAAATAAACCATCCCTCTGCTTGTCCTCACAGCTGATTACAAGGAGAGCTTCAACACGATTGGCAACATTGAAGAAATCGCCTACAACGCCATCTCCTTCACCTGGGATGTAAATGAAGAGGCCAAGGTACTAAACACAAATATTACTCTCTTTTTTGCAGGACTTAAACGCTCCTTTAATTTTCCTAGAAACCGGTCTACTATATTTACTCTTGCTGGAGGCGGGCTGTAGATGTAAAAAAAAAAAAAGAAAAAAGAAAAAGAAGCAGCGGGACAGGTTTTTTGGGCTGATTCAGGTGTTGGCAAACAAATGCATTCGCTTGACAAATTAACTGTGATGCAGGCAGCTCACCTGTAGACATCACAAATACTCACTTAAAAAAATTGTGAATGAAATTGTCAATATTTTGTTATACAAGAATTGAAAGCCAAATGTGGCTCCTTTCCACCAATGGGTATGTTTTCCGCTGTCCATCATAAAGCTGATGGGTAGTGTTGTGTACTTTTTGCTGTGTTTGTCTTCTTTGTCTTTGTGCCCCACTCCTTTGTGGCCACTCCTTAAATGGAGCTCAGTCACTGTTTACTCCAGAGGCCCCCAAGGGCCAACACAGACAAATCCCTGTCCCCACCCTCTGTTGTTTGTTTTGCCCTCATTTCTGTGTGAATGCAGTGGTTGTGTGTGTGTTTTGTGTGTGAGAGTGTGTGTGTGTGTGTGTGTGTGTGTGTGGGTGTGGTGTGTGTGTGTGTGTGGGTGTGTTGTGTGTGTGTGTGTGGTGTGTGTGTGTGTGTGTGTTATGGGGCTTGTTCATTGTAATAGCAGCCCACAGACAAAGACTTTGCTGGTGGAAATCCAAGCACAATTCACTGTGCCAATATTGACTCTTTCTCTCTGTACTTCTATCCCTCTCTTTCTCTTAATCTGTGTGGCTATTGAGCCTGAATATATCTGTGTTGTAGCGCAGGAACAGGTGTCATGCCAGCCCAGGTAGTTTATTGTTCAGCATGCCTCTACTGTTGTAGGTCTAAATATTTGATTCTAAATATCTTCATCAATTTCTACAAAGTCTATTTGATGTGTTTCAGACCAAATAAAACACTTTTGAGTGTCTATTTGAGTGTCTATTTGAAGTCTTGGAAAACTTCTTGTTTACTAAGAAAAAAGTTTCAGGAGCGCTTCTGGTATCCTTTTAACCACCAGAGCTCATAGAAGGGAATAACGTTCACAGAGAGGATGGTTTAACTGAAGATTGAACCAGTCAGCTGATTAGGTTGGAGAGAGAGA
>NC_045746.1:637780-658092 GCF_008692095.1 Etheostoma spectabile
GAGAGAGAGAAGTACAGAAATCTACCTGGATGAAGTTACATTCCATAGCAGACAGTTGGGAGGTGTCAGAAAATGAGGAAACCAAGGACAAAATCAAATATGAAGAATTGAGACTCTAATTTATAATATACAAGGCCTTCATCAGGAGACATGTCACCGCATAGAACTGCTGTGACATTATCTTCAACGCAACACTTCCTAAACCCTTTCATCGGCAACCAAACAGAAGAACACATCTGCACTTGGTCAATTAGAGCAGTGTATGTAGTGTACTACGCAGTTTTTGTGGGATACCATTTTTTTTAAATAAATTGCAGTCAATATTGATTTTAGCATAGCTATTTAAAAATGGTGGGTTTGTGCAGGATGTCCCGTGTCGTGCTAAAGACGTTTCCCTTTGACCAATCACTGGTCTTCTGCAGTGTTTTAACTCCACCTTCTAGTATCGGCTCCGCTCGCTCTGAACCTCGACCTAGGTGGTATCAAAAAAAGGTACTAGGTACTATCCACAGCTTTTGTTAATGGAAAACCAGAGATAGTGTTGAGTGTCATTTGTAAAAAGAGAACCCCAGAGCGTAGAATGGCATCAAATAGACCACGCTTGTGATGCAGGACATAGGGAATTGTCACAGTCTCCCCTAGCTCCCCTTGCTCCCTATCCTATGTTGCCGGTTAGCATGTTATGAATAAAAGTGAGCCAACAAAAAAAAACAACCTAATGACTTCTTGTGGCCTGCGTATTCACGAGTACAAATAGCAATGCATATTAAGACTACATGATTTCCTAAGCAGATATTGACTTGACATAGGATTCCATTCACTACGCTAAGCTAACTAGCAGCGGCAAAGCCAGTGTTGCAGCGGACTAAAACAATGCATGCGCTGAGACAAAACATTTTTTGGCCCACCTATCTACAGCTAGGGGAGCCCTATTTCAACAAACGGGGGTGTTCCTTTGAATGCATAGGAAATTGGAGATATATACAGAAAAAGATGCCGAAATACAACACTGTTGTGTAACAAGCTTCTCACTAATCTGGTGTGCTATGTAGCCATGTAGTTTTCGACAGAGATTCTGAGATTCTGTATCTGATATTTCTGGTGAAAAACGAACACTACAGACTGAGGTGAAAGGAATTTTGTTTGTAAATACATTGGAAACTTTCCACAGAAACACCATCTCTCAAAAAAACCATCTCCCACTCATGGTGCTGAATGTAGACATTTTAAGTTTGAACTAGGATTTTGGCAACAGCAAAACAAAGTATTCATCAATTATTGGAAATGCAGACTTTAAACGATGCAGCATGTGTCTCTGAGCATGTTTTAAAAATGAAATTACCTTCAACCACACATATATGGAATATTGTTTTTCATTTTGTGTTCAAGGACCAGCTTTTGTTTGCACCTGTCAACATTTTTAGTTGTTGTGGTAGTTTTGTCCGATTTAATTGTGTATAAAAGAATTACAAGATTCCTTTAAAGGTAAATAGCTTTAGAAAAAAAAAAATTGTTATTCATTGTAACACCAAACACCTCTCATCCCCCCGTCGCTCCTTTATGTACCCCCCGCAGATCTTCATCACAGTCAACTGTCTGAGTACAGACTTCTCTTCTCAGAAGGGGGTCAAGGGTCTTCCTCTGATGATCCAGATCGACACGTACAGTTACAACAACCGCAGCAACAAGCCACTGCACAGGGCCTACTCACAGATCAAGGTCTTCTGTGACAAGGTGAGGAATCACCTCCTCTTCATCGGTTATAAGGATGTTGTCTAGAAAAGTTTTATCGTTTTGTTAGTAAACCTATGTCCGTTAAAGGGTACCATTTAGTAAACCTTGTATTGACACTAGGGTTTTTCTCCCTGTTGTCCATATTCTTTAAGTGGATTTAAAATGTGTTGATATTGCTCATTTTTAACTACAGTAGGTCTGCAACTAATCAATGATTTCATTAATAAAATGTCAGAACAGAGTGAAACATGCTTGTTATAATTTACACACAGCATGGTGTATTTAAATTTGTGGTTTTATTCTACCATCAGTCACAAACCAGACAGATATTCAGTACACTTACATATATGAAAAATATAATCCGGAAACGGAATGGAGGACAAAATAGTTAAAACAGAAGAGAGAAACTACAGCTGTGTTTATGGTGATTTATGGAGAGGAGACGTTAAAATTGCTTTTATATGAAGCTGTATTATAGCAGTTGTGTCCTGCTCAAGGTCAAGCCTCCAACTTTTATGAGTAAAAAAAGCAGAATATTATATTTGTTACTGTGAGCAATGAGAGTTTGTGTATGGCTGATGTATTGCAGAACCTGGGTCTCCCACATCAAAGGCATGTGTCATATTCACTGCGCCATTACCAGCCCACATATATATAGATACATACACATATACTGTAAATGTGTCACAGACCTTTGACTGTGTCGGTGAGGGAGTTAAACCATGACATAAGTCCTCCCTCTAGTGGTCTCACCTGCACACTGAGCTTCCAGATACACCTGTACAGATACCATTTCTATTAAAAATGGAAACTTTTCTGTCCAACAGAAACAATGTGGTAAATATTCATTTTATCAAAGTGTGTTTAAAGGATGCTGGCAAGTGATGTGTTCAATGTGTTTTTGTCTGTTGTCTTTCTCAGGGAGCAGAGAGGAAAATAAGGGATGAGGAGAGAAAACTGTTCCGCAAGAAGTCAAAAGGTTTGAATTGAGTGGGAAAAATCATTTTTGTTTGTAAAATGTTGGTATCAAAATCCGAGGAAATTATAGATGCAGGATGTGATATGAGCCTCTTCATTAACTCTTCATGAAATCACGGTGAATGCATCTTTCTCCCCTGCTTTTAGATATTTGTTTCTACAAGGTATTGATTTGAGTTTGTTTGAATGGAGAAATCTATCTGTTCTTTTCTAAAAACCTTCTTTGTCACTGGTGTTTAGGTAAAGATGGAGGTGTAGGGGTGATAACCGCTCCCAAGAAGTCCGACACCACTTATTTCAAGACTATGAGCGACCTGGAGGCTCAGCCCGTACTCTTCATCCCCGACGTTCACTTTGGCAACTTGCAGAGGGCCGGACAGGTATGGGTCGCCCACACGCATATTCTCCCCCATAAAGAAAAGAGAAAGAACTGTTTCCTTTTAGCTGAGTTCATCTGCGGAAAGAGCAAATTGGAGCTGCCAAAGTAAAAGGCTGTTTACACGTTGATGCATCAGTTTTAACAATCTAATCATTATTTAATCATAATAAATAAATCAGTCACAACAGCAATTTTTATGCAGAATGTGTACTTAAAGTGCTCACATTACACATTTTGGCTTGTTCCCTTTCCTTTATTGTGTTTTTATATCTTTTTCGTGCATGTTATAAGTTTACAAAGTGAAAAAGCCCAAAGTCCCCTCCCCAAAAGCACTTACCATCTCCAACTTGAAAACACTGTTCACAAACTGCTCCAAACAGCTCTATTGTAGTCCAGCCTTTACTTCCGTGACAAACCTACATCACTTTGTAACACATTATAATGGCCGCCTAGCTGCTAGCGTGGCACGCCCTCATACTCTGCTTCTGACTGGCTAGTTGTGGTTACCTAGCTACTGCACATGTGCGACTCCCAGCAAAAATGGAACAGAAGTGAGATGCCTCACTCGGTAGCTAAAACAGAGAGCTCAACACACAGGGTGAAAAGAGGAGCTGCAGCAATCTGCAGTACAACAAGAATATGGTGTTTTTTGAAAATTAAACCATGTAAACCTATTCTGGTACAACCTCTAAATACAGTTAGGAACCTAAAAATGAGCATTTTTGAGCACTTTAAGGAAAAGATCTTGATTATTTCTCCCACCACCTCCTGTCTTTGACAAATTTCTTAATATGAATTAAATATTCTACTTAATGTTTTTTATATGCACACAAGCTTAAAACTTACATTAATGCGTTATACTTCATTTGCAGGTGTTTACCTTCAACACAGAGGAGATCGAGAGAGAAGGGTGAGTGTGCGTCAATGAGCATTTTCATTTACACACGTGATACAAATATAAAGTATGCAAATGAAAGCAGGCACAGATACTGACCAAACGCATGCAGAGGAGGTGTTGTGTCACCACAAATGCAAACACATTGCATACACGTTTATGGCCCCTGACATACATTTGTTTGTTTTTGTGTGTTTTCACCAGGAGTGTGCTGGTGAAGAGGATGTTCAGGCCGCCAGACGAAGATCTGTGTCCGTCACCTCAAAAACAGATCAAAGAGGAGACGCACAAGAAAGGTACAAGATGGCTGCTTCCTTCTTTGCATGTTGTTTTTAACTGATATTAAGAAAGGTTCAGCCTAGTTATCATGGAAGTTTAGGTTTGAATCATTATATAATTAATAAATTATCTAGTCTACAAAATGTAAAAGAAAAAGAAAAAACAGCCCAATCAGAGGTCATCAAATTGCTTTTAGTCAACGGCTATTTATTACTCCAAAGATATTCAATCAACAATTAGGTAAAACAGAGGAAATTAACAAACCCTTATTTTTTTTAAATGATGGGAAAAAAAACGACTGTTTTTGGCGTAATATATGACAAACACTAAAAATATTTTCAAAATGGTTGATGAATGAGAGTTTTCTGTAGATTATGTTTTTGTTGTTCTTTTGATGATTATACAAATGTTATGACATCACTTTGTAGTCTGGTAACTCAAGATGATATTTGTCAGTATTTATTGTTTATATTATGTTTAATAACTTATTAGTTTAAAGAAAAAAAATATTACTTAATATCACATTCCTGACAGTCTGTGTGAAACCAGAGTCTTTTATTCACATCGTAGCGCAAATATGCGCTCCAAACCCAGGTTATAGATAATATAAGGTTTGTTCTTCCTCCTCTCTCTGCAGTGCTGTTGTACGTAAGAAAGGAGACGGACGAGGTGTTTGACGCTCTAATGCTGAAGAATCCAACGCTCAGAGGCCTGATGGATGCTGTGAGTCACACCTTACTGTGAGAGTGACGTTAAAGGCACAATTTGTTTGAACCAGAGCACCCGTTTACAAACTGCTTTCATCTTTCATTCGTAGATATCAGAGAAGTATGGCGTGGCCACAGAGAGGATAGCCAAAGTGTACAAGAAAAGTAAAAAAGGGTGAGTAAGGAGACAGATTGCAGTTTAAGGCCTTTTTGGAGCCTCTTGTTAAACATGTAAAATTAAACTTTAGTGTATTTTGTGTCAGGATTCTGGTGAACATGGACGATAACATCATTGAGCATTACTCCAATGAAGACACCTTCATCCTCAATATTGAGAGCTACGCAGACGCCTACAAGATCACACTGACAGAGATCTGACTGCTCATCAGCCGACTCGAAGGACAGCAGGCTGAGAAGAAGGAGACGCTGTGACTTCTGGTTGGCTGAAATCAACGAGGCTGCTATTGATTGGCTGATAAGCTGACTGACAGTATTGGAGACGTTGGCGTTGCTCCAACGCTTTGAGGTCAACGTCGACACATTTGATCCCTCTCTGACACTGTTACACTATGAAGCAAGTCATATTTTCTGTGCAGGAGGACAACGACCCTATAAAGAGAGGACATTATAGAAATTCTATGAACTGGTTATAGTCACTTCCTCATTGTACTCATCCTCTATGTTGTGAGGTGAAACGATGCAATACAGATCCACGGCTTCCACCTTTGCTAAATATTTGTATTGTATAAAAAAAGTTTTACTTTTCTGTACAGTCTTGTGTTTCTGCCAAACAACACATCAGGAGTAGCCTTATGAAAAACCTGATGCACTGTATGTAGCTTGAATTAGTTGGGTCTAATTAACGTAGCTTCTTTGCCTGCCAGCCTTTGTTTTTGTTAGTTGTGTTATTATTTATTAATGACAATGTTTTTCATTTCATTTCTTCAAGGATTTCAAGTACTTACATTTCAGTGACTTTGTTTAGTCACCCTCTCTAAGAGTACTCAAGGAGTTTAAATGGCTAATCACTATTTTTCAGCCATGTTGTACCATTTACATGTTGACAAATTTGTAGGACCTAACATGAAATGGTAATGACTAAAAAATAAATAATGTAAACAATGTGTGTTTGGTGACAAATGGCGCTTGACCTCACGTGCTAGGCTCTGTTGAAAAATAAATAAAGATAGAGGTGTCATTTTTGGTTAAACATTAAGAGAGAGCTTCAGTTAGGCTGTAGCCTACCTAAGACATATTTTTCTTTGAGCTAAATGCTCACTTACTCAATAGCAATGCTAACATACTCATGGTGAGCAGGTCTCCTGAAAAAATAAAAATGTGGTTGTGTTTTAAGGCAACGTAAGCATACCAAATAACATGAATTTCACTAGTCAAGTAATGGAAGTTACTGCTTTGCTTTGCTATGCTATGCTAAGCTAGGCTAACTTAAAAAGCTTTTCTTTTAAAACATATTTAGTTACTCTCCCATGTGGTTTATCTAAACGAATTACCACAATGGCTATTCATGAAATGTCATACTTTTCAATTAGAAAAAATAACTGTTTAAAGTAAATTTAGCCTTAGCTGAGGCTAGCCAGGGGCTAGCAGTGGTTATCTGCCCCGCTAGCTTTTATTTGATGTTGGTGTAACCGAGTGGTGGTCTGTGTATTTTACACCTGGGCCTTCACTACTATCCTACAGCAATTAAACCACATTTGAATAATATCACCATGACACTAGGACATTATTGTGTGGAATAAAGTGCTTTAAACCAAGGCTCAACACCTAGACAGTTTCAATACACTATTGCAGAGACATGAACACATGGTGACTGAAGCCATCACTTAACTACGCAGTGTGACAGGATGCTGTATCACTTATAGTCAAAATGATTATAATAAACAAATAAACAAAAACAAGCCCGCCACAATAACTGGTCAAATTTACTCATGCACAACCACAAAGCAATAAAAAACACAAATAACACAATCAGCGATCAACAGGCTTCCCGACAAATTCCAGCCAAGCTGCTGTGGCAACAACACACATGCCACTACACACACTCAAGGGCACCGCGGCCACTGACACTGCTCAACTCTCGTACACCAGCAGAACTATCTAAACCAAGCAGTAACAGCTAGTAAAATCATTTCAATAAAATGCACAAAAATCCATTAGACTTACCAAAACCTGCTCAAATTTGAAGGGAAAGTACATCTACCTTTCTTTCATTCATTTTCAATCTAAAACTCCAAAAAAAACGTAACGTCACTGCTACGGTTATGTGATGTGAGCTAGTATTGCTTCTCCGTCCGCCACTAATTGGTCTGAAAAGTACTGACATAGCTGGCTCATGGACGGGCCACCTAGAAGGCCTTGGCCTGTCAAAGAATATGCCCAACAATTAAAACTCGAAATTTGATTGGCTAAAGAATATGACAATCAACAACATTGTCCCCATTTGCCTAAACAGCAGAGGGATTCACTAGAAATTCTGAAGGCCTCAGACTAGATTGTTCACCCAGAGAGAGCACAGAGGGGAAATCTGATTGGATAAAAGCTCTAATTTATTAAATCCACTGAAGGTCACACAACTGAGGGAGAGAGTAGCAATTAAATAACGGTAATAGACTTGTGGGAACAGACTTGTAAAATACATGAAATTTTTCTATTTATATATATGTATGCAAATAAACCATCTCAGGTTCAGCATGCATTTGCCAAGCTCTCAACATTAGTTGACTACAGTGGAGGATGATAAAAACAGGCCTAGATATTTGCTAATAAACCAAATTAAACGTTTTGACCTAATGGCGCTAGAAGATAAGTCAAGGATCATGTATTGCATGCATTGCAAATCATCTAGTGTGAAACACGTGTTCTTAATTTCATGATAATCCATCCTGTAACTTTAAACTCAAAACTAAAAGAATAGCATGATTGTGCAAGAGGTAAAGTTAAGAAATCAAAAAGAGTTATCAGGATGTATCATCTAGAAACGATATTTACTGGCAATCCATCCAATACTCGTTCGGCTATTTCAGTCCTTACCAAAGTGGCCCAAAAAAAACTAACCAATGTTACATCTCTTAAGCCCCGGTGTTGGCTAGTTATGTCTTTATTACATTACATTGTGTAAATGTATATGAAAAAAAACAATCAGCCATTTTCCCATTTTGTCTTTATTTGAATAACAAAATGGACATTCTACACCAAACACAATCCAAGTTAATATAAAATCTACAAAACGATTTTTTGTTCGACAGTTAACTGTACAGTATAAATGGATACAATACTGTATTTTTTTTAAAATGAATCTATATTTGGCACTTGACCACAAGATTCTATTGAAGTGAAATGTGGGACTAACGTACTTGATCACCGACTTGAAATATGCAGAAGCCCAGAGAATTTATTACAACTATTCCCCCTTCAAAGTCATCATTCATCTACCTGTGAAGACTACTGCATCTCATGGTGTTTTCAGACCATCAGGTAAAGGCAGGTGAAAGTTAAGCAGAATGGAAGCAGTATAGAGCTATCGGTAAATCTGGCAAAAACAAAGCTGTTACTCGCTACCGTCAGTGCTTCATTCTGGGATCACCATTGTCACAGTAAGACTGAAATTGTAATTGTGAATTTGTATTTACAGTTGTGCTCATACGTTTGCACACCCTGGCATAAATTTTGAAAATATGACTCATGCAAAATAACTGTCTTTGATTGAAGCATAGTGATCATATGAAGACTTATCTTTTTACATAGTTAGTTGGCTGCTTTTTAGACAATATTTATAACAGAAATAACTCAAATGGCCTGATCAAAAGTTTAGATAACCTTGAATGTTTGACCTTGTTATGGGCACACAAGGTGACACACACAGGTGAAAATGGCAATTAAAGGTTATGTCCCACACTGGTGGCTTTGTGAATTGCAATTAGTGTCTGTGTATAAATAGTCCATGAGTTTGTGAGTTCTCACGTGGATGCACTAAGCAGGCTAGATATTGAGCCAGGGGGAGCAGAAAAGAACTGTCAAAAGACCTGCGTAACAAGGTACTGGAACTTTATAAAGATGGAAAAGGATATAAAAAGATATCCAAAGCCTTGCAAATGTCAGTCAGTACTGTTCAATCACTTATTGATAAGTGGAAAATTCTTGGATCTCTCAATACCAAGCCAAGGTCAGGTAGACCGAGAAAGATTTCAGCCAAAACTGCAAAAAGAATTGTTTGGGATGCAAAGAAGCACCCACAGGTAACGTCAGGGGAAATACAGGCTGCTCTGGAAAAAGATGGTGTGGTTGTTGCAATGAGCACAATACGATGGTACTTTAACACAAATGAGCTGCATGGTCGAGTTGCCAGAAAGAAGCCTTTACTGCGTCAATGCCACAAAAAAAAACCGGTTACAATATGCCCGAAAACACCTTGATGCCCCTCACAGCTTCTGGCACACTGTAATTAGGAGTGACGAGACCAAAATAGAGCTTTATGGTTACAACCATAGGCCTATAGCGAACAGAATACCATCCCCACCATGAAGTACGCTGGTGGCTCATTGATGTTTTGGGAGGGGGGTGCGACCTCTAAAGGCATAGGGAATCTTGTGAAGATTGATGGCAAGATGAATGCAGCATGTTATCAGAAAATACTGGAAGACAATTTGCATTTTTCTGCAGGGAAGCTGCGCATGGGACGCTCTTGGACCTTCCAGCACGACAATGAGCCCAAGCACAAGGCCAAGTTGCCAGTGGTCCATCCTCCAGTGGTTACAGCAGGAAAAGGTGAAGGTCCTGGAGCGGCCATCACAGTCTCCTGACCTTAATGTCATCGAGCCACTCTGAGGAGATCTCAAACGTGCGGTTCATGCAAGACAACCAAAAGACTGAACGGGAGGCATTTTGCCAAGATGAATGGGCAGCTATACCACCTGCAAGAATCTGGGGCCTCAAAGACAACTATTACAACAGACTGCACGCTGTCATTGATGCTAAAGGTGGCAATACACAGTATTAAGAACTAAGGGTACGTAAACTTTTAAACAGTGGTCAGTTCATTTTATTCTTTGTTGCCATGTTTTGTTTTATGATTGCGCCATTCTGTTAAGACCTACAGTTCAATGTGAATCCCATAACAGATAAAAGACTTGTGTTTTGCCTGCTCCCTCATGTTTTCTTTACACGTGGTGTATATATATATACATATATATATATATATATATTACCCATTCTTCAAGGGTATGCAAACTTTTGAGCACAACTGTATAATTATTTGGTGCACATTCCACTGATGTAAAGTCACATTTGCACAAAACTTGAAATGTTACTGTTGCACTTTAATGACGCAAAGACCATTTAGAGACTGTTTACACACCAGTTACACGCAGTACAGGAAAATGTAATGACAAAGCCAATGTTTACTGGCTTCCTGGGAAATATGAGGTCAGTGGAGGGCCGCCTGGGTATCAAACTGAGATCTGTAGCTATTTAAGGGAGAAGAAGCAGCTACATGCACTAAATGTAGCTGTAGCTATTTAAAGCAAAATTCATAGCAGTATGTGTGGTCCTCTCCTTTTTAACATCTCTAGCATAAATATGATGAATATACTGTACAACTTTCTTTCATATCATATTCGTCAAGTAAAATAAAATAAAATGTTTATCATCACATTCCAATAATTTATACGTCAAAAAATAGAAGTTCTTCCATTGCAGCAAATTTCCACAATGTGATCAGAGTAAAAGAACATATAAGTAACATATTATATATTCATATAAGATCTAACCTTTTTTTTGCTCATTCGCTTGTTAAACCTTAATTGAAGGAAGAGAATCACAGCTGTTTATATGCATATGTCAAGTTAATGTAGTCTTCATCAAAATCAAAGGTGTGTGTGTTATATGAAGTGTGTGTGTGTTATATGAAGAGTGTGTGTGTCTGTGTGTGTGTGTACACAGAACTTGGCATAAAAAGTCACTTTCAAAAGAACAGATGGTTGTAATCTGTAGTCAAAATATTCCCCTTCATCGTCAGCTTTTGTTTAAAAGTAACATTTCTCTAAGATATACAATAAAAATAATCAGCTTTCATCCCTTTTAAAATCTTTTATCGTTAAAAACTATCCAATGTGTCCTTTATCTCCTGTCATCATAAGCCATAGTTTAAGCTGTGAACGCTTGCCAGACTCATATACTTCATTTCATCCAGTGTTAACATGGAGCTAGACTGCAATACTTCATCATCCCTCAACACACAGAGTCAGTTAAAAGAGAACAATGATTCCCTTCAAATAAGGAATTATGTTTCAAAAAAATGAAAAGAAATGAAAGAATAAAAAGAAACCGCAAACTTGGATTCAACTCAATGTACCTCACGAATCTGTTGGATTCTCCTCGCTGGCTGTCTTCTCAGACCCAGATAGCACAACTTTGATTCAGTGTTAAACAAGTCTTTGACGGGGTTTCAGTCCTTTGAGTTATATTTGTACCGTATATGAGACCCATATTGTCTTCATCTTTTGACCAAACAGAGGCACATTTACAGCGTGTGTATGTGGCCGTCTGAAAGGTTAGATAAGCGGCAGGCTTTGGTAATTGTAGTATGCACAGTTGTTTCATGTTTTCTATGCGTGTGTGCGTGTGCGTGTGCGTGTGCGTGTGCGTGTGCGCGTGCGCGTGTGCGTGTGCGTGTGTGTGTGTGTGTGTGTGTGTGTGTGTGTATGGGTCTCTATAGTTCAAGTGATCAAATCTCAACAATCTCAGGTGGATAATCTTGGAGAGATTTAGAAAAATGTGTTAAATTAATCAAACTGAGATGGAAAAAGTCAGTTTTTTACTGCCCAGCACTGCTGGGATCGCACTGAAGCAGCCGGACGATGGAGGGATCGTTCTTCGCTCCCTCAACAAACTCCTCAAGGGACAGCTTACCTGAGAGCAAGAGAGAGACAGACAGGAAAAGATTCTTGGTTAATTGCCCTGTTCATGTGTTGCAGCAGATCTAACTAGATCTAAAATAGATTAAATGGAAAAAAGAGCAGATATCTTCCCCAAGGTGATGTGACACGTCATCAGCTAAATTATTTTAAAGCTTATTGTTTAACTTTTTGATACTAATGAACGTCCATTACATTCAAGTCATTGCCAAATGAGCTGCTACAAAGCTAATTTAAACTATCTAGCTCCAAATAACTCTCTGTATTTCTCAGAATGGCTATGTCCATAAGATTTTGTCGTCCGGTTATTTTCCCTCACAGAAGCTCGAGTGAAGATAATTACCTCTTCTGAAGAGTCCATCATGTCCTCCATGTCCTTCTTGGCTACTAGCAACTGAATGGAGGTGGGATGGGGGCACGTGCGTGATCACGTAAGGCTTGTATCATAAGGATGCGCAACATGTTTTGTTGTCATTACTTGGAATTCCTCATGGGACCAACAGAAACTACGCACTAAGGCATTTTAAGTTGAAGCCATTTAAAGCTAGAGTTCAGCGGTAGCTGGTAGTTCAGTTATCCGACAATACTGTTGGTGACTCTCAGACGGGGACAGAGCACGGCAAGCTCCCGGTTATTTCGCCGGAGATTATGGTTAAGTAAGTATTGAAACGACTAGTGTGCAGTGTGCCTGTTGTTTTGTTTCCAGTCTAGCTAGATCCGGTGAGATGTTGTAGATTTCTAACGTCACTAGTTGTTGTGACAGCATGTGAAAAAACTACAAAGTTTGCTAGGCAAAAAAATAACGTTAATCTCGCAATTAAAAAAATGACATTGTTAATTGAATAAAGATTGACAGGGCATTGAGTTCAGTTATAAGCTAACGTTACACTGCAAAACACTGCAGCAAAGTGAAGACTTACCATCTCGATTTAAGTCCATCTGCCTGAAGATCTTGTCTGTTCGTTTCTCAGGTGTGGACTCATCCTCAGGCATCTTCATCACAGAGGAAACCATCTTGTAAATAGCCTGAATACAGAAAGCAGGAAATCATGAACACACGTTTTAGTATGGAAGCTTTATGTTTCTGACTGAATCTGTAAAATCTGTTGTTTTGGAGATATCTCAGTCAAAAACTCCAACGATAAAGACAACAATAAAGAGTCTACAGTCACGTTTCATATGAGTTATACCGACCAGAAGCACAACAGCTGGATTGTTGCAAAATGCAGTAAAATGTAACACTATATATATATATATATATATATATATAAGCCATTAATCAACTTATCTCCTCTGGAAGGACGAGAGATAGATAAAGGATAGCTCACATTTGTGTTTGGCTCGGGTCTGATTTGACTCCACAGAAACCACCAGGAAGTAATCATATCTTAAAGATGTAGTTTAGGTACTTAAATAGATAATGAACCAAAAAGAGTGAATGTGTTTTGCCTCCCTGTTTAGGTTTCCTGTGATATTTTAAAGAAACTTGTTTTTTTAGCCTGTCCCCCCCCTTTCTATTAGACACTTTAACCTTAAAGTGTGAAACATTCCTCATGATGATGAAGGGTTTTGTTGGATCATCTGTCCAAACAGCAATGCACCAGAGCAGCTGTGTACATCTGCATCCATCACACAGACACAAACACACACACACACACACGCACACACACACACACACACAGCACCAAGATGGTGATTAAGGCTGCAGGTGTTGATCATTTTATTATGAGTTAGCTAGTTAGTGTACTGATTTATTTCAATTAGGTGATCTGACCAGTAGCCACAAAATCTAGAAAATGTAATTACATATAAGATTTAAGCAGCTTCTAGCATTTGAAAAAGACAATAATTTGGTATTTCTAGAAGATAAAGGAATAATTCATTTTAATATAAAACATTTCTGATCAACTAATTGATTATCAAGTAACTGGCATTAATAGAAAAGCTCGGGTATGTTTATTATGTCAAATTTCGACAGCTGTGTTGAGGAAGAAAACTCCAGAAAAGAAGGTCACAGAAACTTCAATTCAACAATCAGCTACATATTTGCAGTAAAAAAATACTACAGCGGACACAACTTGTAGCTTAAATCAACTGACAGCAAAGTAATCAATTTTTATAAGTAATTTAATAAGCGTGTGTTGTGCTTTCTGCGTTTTATATACTGTAAATGTACTATCTTACAGTCACACAAAACAAGGAATTTGATGTCATCTTGGATTTTCTGCAATTGCGTTGGACACATTTTACTACTTTTCAAAGACAAGGAAAAAAGGCGTACTGAAGGGGCTTCTAAAATCAGGCATCATAAAAACCATCTGTTAATATAAAAAACAAACAATAAATAATTAAATTGATAATGATCCGATGTAGATCTGATGGATATTTTGCCAACGTATCAAGGCACCCCTACACATAAACACACTCACTCACTTTACACAGACACACTATAAATATTAAATAGTGTGTAGTGCTGAGTCAATATGAGGATCAGAGAAAGACTACTCACATTTAGAGTTACACCACAGTCAAGTCTTATTTAGAGATGTCTGAGGGGCTGAGAGGAACTGCTGGTTTCTAAAATTACACAGCTGCTGGTTTTCCTGCTGTGGGCAGTCAAATGGTGCCGAACACTGAAGCAGATTGATATATGGTGTAGCAGCTCTGGTGTGGATGGCTAAGCAAAATGTTCACTGCAGGAGTAGTTTTAGGACCAGGGAACATGGTGATACCATAATGGCATGCAAGGCCCAGCGATGGACTGAGGGTTAAATAAAGCTCAAGAAGCAGACAGTCTGAGCACTTGAGGGAATGAAGGATTGAGGGAAATAAAGATAGAATTAATCCAAAACATGACAAAAGCAATCACAGTAAACCCACCGTTACAATCTCCAGCATCTCTGCCTTGCTAATGTATCCGTTACCGTCCAGATCGTACATACTGAATGCCCACTTCAGCTTCTGGTCCAGCCGACCACGAGAGGTCACACTCAGGGCGATGATGAACTCCCTGAAGTCTATGGTCCCATCTCCATTGGCGTCAAAAGTGCGGAAGACATGCTCGGCGAACTTGGAGGCGTCTCCATAAGGGAAGAAGTTGGCGTAGATCTTCTTGAACTCCTCCATGGACAGTGCGCCGCTGGGGCAGTCCCGCAAGAAGCCCTTGTACCACTCCATGATCTCATGCTCGGTGAAGTCTGTGTTCTCCATCAGGTCCTGCATGACGTCGGGACGTAGCTTGCTGTTCTGTTTGCCCATGGTCGCTGCTTGTGTTGTGAAGGCAGCGTCAATTAAGACTGCTCACAGTAAGGAAGAGAGAGGGGAGGGGGGGGAAACATAAAAAAAACTAAATAATTAATCCACTAATAAGACACCTGCAATATCTGACTTTTTGCCAACTTGGACGCAGTGGAACAAGCTGTAAACACTCTACTAAAATATTATTAACTAACATCAATACACATTCATTTCAGCTCTGTTTTGGTCTTTATCTGATGGAAAAATATCTGACACTTAAGCTGCTAAAAACGAGGTTGGCCATCATCTACCAACTAAACTAAACTGCTTATGAGATGAGATGAATCAGCTTGGCTTACCACCTCTGCTAAAAAATTTCCTGTGGGGAGTTTTGGGATGTCAATTGCCCTAACATTATGTGTATTTGGGCTGTTAACATCATAGTGTGGTTATCACAAAGAGTAGTTATTGAAAATTGAGGAGAAGGGTGACGAGACAAAACTGGCTCCTGCCAACTCCTGACTTCTAAAAAGGGTCAAAGTATATCATGGAAAATATGTAAAACAACCTACAGTATTCACTGAAAACTGTGGAATATTTTTTAATAAAATAATTTAAATGTTTTCTTCCCCTTACTATCATCTCTTTATATTACCTTCACTGTCACGTATTAAACTTGCAGTTCTTGCATTTGTTTTGTATATTTTAAGGCAGTAATTTAGTTGACAGTTTGGTGTACTTTTAATCTTAACTGCATTTTCCACCGTTTTGTTGTTGCCATTTTGTGAAAAAATGTAAATAAAGTTATCATAGAAACTACAACAGTACACAAGATTAAAAAAAAGCAGGGAGATAAATTTGAGTATGCGGTCTTGTGTACATGAACAGCCAGGTTCAATCTTCCATGCACCTGCAACGGGAGACCACCAAATACTTTCATGTTTCACAACCACATATGCACAACTACACCCACACTTGCAGTATAGCACACACTGTTGATAACCCCAATTCCTGCCAATGTACCTGTGCGTGCATCTCTGCAGATGCAACTTCCATTTCCTGCAGACACACAGACACAGACACACACACAGACACACACACAGACACACACACAGACACACACACACGGGAATAGTTTGCGTTTTGATAAGGCTTTCAAAATAAAATCTGCAGAACAGATGGACAAATTAAGTAAATCTCAAGAACAAGTTGACTTGTTTACGTTTCATGCTTTCCAAGCGTGTATACAACACGCATACCAGCCATCGAGCTGTTCCAGCCTGTAACGAATGAGTCGTTGCAGAAAGTGAAAACTTAACTCAACACAGTTCATCGTTTAACCCTGCAGCTCATGTGCTTTGCACTTTCCCCTGTCAGACCACTAGTTGCTGCTGAGCTCTCCAGGCTTAAGAGAAGAGGGAAGCTGTTCTAAACTTAGCTGCGGATAATGACAGATAAAAATCAGTAAAGTCAGGTGAGGCCAAGTTACTGTACAGGTATGTGGGTTGTTCCAGAACAGGAAATAAAGATCTGTCACCTCTTTGTATCCAGTCGATGTTTGTGGCCTCTCTTACTTTGTTTAAAGCCTCCAGAGCTAAATTAAGAAAGGGGTAGTTAATAAAATGGAAAGGAACATACTTAGATTTGGCTGATTTGGCAATCACAACTGTATGCAAATATAGACTGATCCCATTGGACTTGTCTTACATTCACTCTTTTGGCTGATCCATTAATTAATCAAGATTGATTAAAAAAAAGAGCTGCCATCGTGTTTACTTCCCTGGAAAGTGGGTGCTTTAGTGATAATATGCTATTCATTATATACATAATGAAAAGTGCTGCTTAAGTGGCAAACTCAACAGGAAACGGGGGTCCTGGAAGCCAATCGACACAAATTGATTTAACAAATGTGGGCATTTTCAGTATTACTGTATAAATAGGTAGATTTGTGATAAAGTGGTTGCAGTTTGAATTAACAGCCTGCATTTTCATTAGTTTTGCTAATGCAAGGACTCTGTCTTCTTGTCCCTTTTTTTCACACTTGCATGTGGGGCTGGGCGATATGGAGAAAATCAAATATCACAATATTTTTGACCAAATACCGCAACAATGTTGTTGTGTTGACTATTGGTGCTTTCACAAAATATTTACACAATGAGATTTTTGATAAATAATCATGAGTAATGTGGATATTATGACTAAGTGGGCAAAGGTAAATAATAGAACAGTTTACAGCAGTCTGGCAAATTCAGAAAATGACATCACTTTACTGTAATTTAGCCTTTAAAACCAGGAAAAGACACCACTTATGCAATATTACAATATCAAAGACGATATCTAGACTCATATTTCGATATCAATATAAAGCCCAGCACTACTTGCATGCTCCATAAACAGCCGGCGTTCATCCTTTAATTAACTCAGAGTAAACAATGGGCTCCAGCAATGTGGCAGCAACCTCTAATGAGTTCACTGCTATTACCCACAATTCACTTCAATGCCAGTGTGAAAAAGAGATTAACACCGGTTTACACTTATCACTGCTGGAACAGAAAACAGCAGCTACAAAGCAGTGGTCCAGTGTGAACTGCTGACAACAGACTGGAAGTGTGTCTACCTTTAAATTAGACAGAATAAACAGTCTAGACCTGAGAGGGGCAACATCAGGGTATCAGCTAATAGGTAACTATTTTGATCATCTATTAAAATGCTTGTCATTTTTCAAGCAAAAGCACCAAATATTAGATGGTTCCATTTTCTCAAATGTGAGCATTTGCCACTTTTCTTAGTGTTTTGATTAAAGTAAATTGAAGGATTTGGGGTTTGGGCCAGTTGGACAAAACAAGACATTTAATGACATCACTTTGTGCTCTAGGTTATATGTGAAGGCCATATTTCACTGTTTTCTGATGTTTTATAGACCAAACAATTAATTGAGAAGATAATTCACAGGTTAATCAATAATGAACTGTTTTACCATTGAAACATTCCCAACATCTGGTAAGGCCAATGAACAGACCGTGGCATAGCAAATGGTCTTTTGTAAAATGAGGTCTACTTCAAATATGTCTTTCCCTGGTAGATACATATTATATATTATATATATATATATATATATATATATAATATATATATATATATATTACAACACAACACACACACACACACTAGAAGAAAACAATCTGACATTTCACTGCAAGCAACAGTTTACCAACAAGTTTATGATCTCACAGTAGTATGTCATGTGTTTTAGAAAGCCCTTTCACACCCAAATGAAGGTCTTATATTACTCATTCAATGAGAGATATGACTCTCCAAAGTCAAAACCTTGTTCATTCCACCAATCAACCATCCTGACTACCTCCATTCATTTTATTCATAAACTCACTTTTTGTCTCATGCGGTGATCAAGACTGTAACATACAATCTGCATTTTAATTACTTAATGGATTGTGGACAGTTACCATGATAATTGAGGCCATACAAGTGCTTGTTTTTGGCAGCGATTTGTCAAAAACACAAACTATTGATTCACAATAGAATTTAATTATAGTTTCTGTGCGGACTGACAGATTGTTTGTTTGCCTTTAGCAGTAGCTCCAATCATACTTTCAGCCCAACGGTTTACACAAACAGAGCCGACTAAAATGTTTCTCTCCCTATGACTCAACATGAGCGAGGGAAGGTTAATTAATGTGCTCTCATCAGCTTTACAACAACATTTTATAATGCCCATTTTTCACTTTAATGGAAAAATGCTAAATTTATTAATTACTACTGAAAATAATTACTTGCAGCTCTATTGTGTGAAATGAACGCATCTTTGTCTCACACTGGATGCTCTGGCATTACTACAAGGCAAGTATTTTACTTCTTTAAAAATGTTTCTAGACAACACAGCTGGGTGTAGTTTCTGTGAGGCTCAGACCTCTACTGAACATCCCTTCAACTAGTCACCCCTAAGAACCCTATTTCTGACTCTGAAGATCACTGCTTATAATTAACCGTTAAGACTCTTACCTTCTGCTGCTGGCAGACCTTTATTGTCACGGTTACATAACCTAGGCTTTGACAAGTGGACAGGTCACGTGGTTGAGCCAAGTCTTTACCTCTACCATCTCATACAGTCAAGACAAGTGAGTGAACACCAGGCCCTTTAACCTTGGGAGTGCGCCCAAGAGAAGAAAAACTTGAGTCGTTGACCTCAGCCTGTGCAGGTATAATCCGGCAGAGAACAGGCTGTCACTTTCGGTTTCTAATAACATCGACAGGACATACATGTTGTTCAGTGTTTGAAACGTTGAGCAG
The DNA here is from genome assembly GCF_008692095.1 of Etheostoma spectabile. Lineage (NCBI taxonomy): Eukaryota > Metazoa > Chordata > Actinopteri > Perciformes > Percidae > Etheostoma > Etheostoma spectabile. The sequence continues at coordinate 657,230 of NC_045746.1, forward strand.
AGGACAAAATCAACCTCATGGTCTTTGAGACCGATTGGACTCTTAACTCTCATCAGCAGCACCAACTATCTTATCCAACAGCTACTGAAAGCATCACGAAAACATCTTGTTTTAATTTCCATGAAACAAAAATATGGTCGGCCTCAAACATTTATTATCATTTTGATGAAAAAATAAAAAGCCAAGATGACATCCTTAAATGTCTAGTTTTGTTTAGTTAACCAACCAAACCCCCAAAATATTAAATTTACTATAGAAACAGACAAAATAAGAAAGGAAAAGCAGCAAATCCTCATAATTTACCTGGAACCAATGAAGATTTGCCATTTCTGCTTAAAAAAGTGATGAAACGATTATCAAAATAGTTGCAGGTTCTTTTTCTGTCGACCAATTAATCAATAATTTCAGCTTTAATATTTGTTTCAACATGAGTGGAATCACAAATAGTGAGTTTGTGTATGCCACATTCACAATGTAATATGATCCGTCTGTGATCAGGCTGCAAAGCTGAGGCCAGTCATTCTCGACCATGATCATCTGACATTCACCCACAGGTCAAAATTAAATAATGCTTCATTTCAAAACCACTCTCTTTCTCCTCGGCTAAGCAAGTCGTGTATCAGTAATTCTGTTTCGCATCATCTGTTTTTGCAAGAGCTCAGAGTAGCGTGTTTGATTAACACATTCCAACGGAAAGAAACACGGAACCACAGCAACACGGAAAGAAACCATCAAAAAATCAGTTGAGAAGCTGAAATTAGTGATTTTCTGGGGGGTATTTCATCTTTAAAAAAAATGACTTATCCAATTAATCGATTAGCAAATATGTAGAAGATGTATTTTCTGTCTTCTAGTTGATGCCC
>NC_045746.1:658102-682411 GCF_008692095.1 Etheostoma spectabile
CAAAAATATATATGTTATTGTGAAAGTATTTTCAGAAAGTAGGATCAATGCCCTCCCATGCTTAAGTTTTTAAATAAAGATGTCAACTCGTAGGTGGAGGACAAAAACTGACATGGTAGCAAATGTTCTATCACTACTGAGATCCAACAGCAAACACTCAACTCAATACCACGCTTTAAAATGTAATTTACTGCTGCATGTGAGCAACTGAAGACACTTTATGTTGAGCACATCAAAGTCCTGTCAGAGCAATTATCACTCAAACCAACTGAAACTAGCCTTTAGTGGTAAGCACCGAAGGCTTGTACAGTATGTTCTCTCCGTAGAAACTTGCAAATGATTAAAATGAAATAAGGGTTAGCCATTACTCTCACAAACAAGGCACATACGAACCATGAGGCAACAAGCCGGTTGGTTATGTGCCATTTTGGCTCAAATCTTATGAGATCTAAAAAGGATGCCCTGCAGCTCTCCTCAACATCTCAACACACTATACAAATCATTTTCAAAACATATTCTGGTTAGAGCCCACATGACTGATCAGCAGCACATTTTGAAATATCAAACGCTGCTGCAGCACGACATAGCTTTGGGAGCACCAGTGCTCATGTTACAAGTGTCATGACGAGGGCTGTTCAGTGTAGCATGCTTTAGTGGCTTCTTGAATATCTGAATGCAACTCTATCTCCTGTGTTACTTAGTGTAAGGTCAGGGGGGCTGGTCTACTGTTGGTCCGACCTGTACTAGTTGAGAGCGGAAATTATTGTGGATTAATCAAAAGACAAAATAACTATTTTGATAAAATTGCCATACTTTCTCTGCTTTCAGCTTCTCCGATGTGAGAATGTGCTGATTTTCTTTGTCATATGTTACATTTGAATACATCACCAAAGGTTTTGAAAATCAGAAGAAAAAAAAAAATCAGTAGATTGGGTTTTAATGAAAATAACAATTACTTGCAGCCTGCTTGCTCCACATGAATGCAAACATAAGACAGTTTCACATAAAACTGAGGCTGAAAGTCAAATCACTACTAGCCACAACTTCCTCTTACACTTTCTTAATATTTGTGGTAAATCAAAATAAATTCATTACTCCCTCTGTCATTTCAATGGACATCAGTGGAATGTGAATATTGGTAAATGCTCCGACACAGCTGTCTCAGCCGACTCAAATATCATACAATTGACATTTAATTGTTTATTTTGCGGCAGTTTTAGGATGTAAATTATGTGAATCGCAACAGTTTTTTGGCTTGACAAATTATTTAAAAATGTCTTTACTTCTCTAAATTCCATCCATCCTGTCTTTGAGAGACCTTAGGCAGCAACATCATCGTAATGCAGCACACATGAGCTCCCATTTTCAGCCAGAGAGCTTTGTGCGTTTAGGCGTTGCAGAAAACCACAATCATGACAGAGAAGCCATTATGAGCGAGTAAACAAGAACAAGAAAAACAAAAAGTGCAAAAAGGCAGGCAGAGCTGAAATAGACTCGGGATTGGACAAACACACACACTCGCAGCAAATTGTTACTAATTGCACAAGGAGAGTGCTGTTTACTTTGCACTGAATATCTAAATGTTCCTCTCTCTGAAGCAGCATGCTATAAAGACAAAGGCTACAGAGATGGAAATGTCAATCTGTGCAATGACTAAACAATTCCCACCCCTCTCGGCCAGCGATATCTGCTGCCCAGCATGTGTGAAATGTGGCTTTCTATCAAAGAATGATCTGTGTGACAGGCCAAAAATCTATTTCTTTAGCTCAGCATTTGAACCGTGCTCTTCTTCCTTCAGTTTAATCTTCTACTCATCCTTTGCTTTCTCCCAATCCCTCTCCCTGTCCACTTTCTCTAAAAAATTAAAAAGGTCTAATTCAATTCAAAAGAGCACCGGCCGCTGCACAGACGAGCATAACTACAGAGGATTGCAGCCAATGTGGCCAAAACAAACCCACGCAGATGAAAATAGCATCTGTTCAAATTTAGCACATGTCTGAGAGAGTCAGCATCTTGAAATGTTTGGAGGGATGCTTTTGACACCAAGGGGGCTATTATCTCGACTCCACCCTTGTGTCAGCAGCACCTCCGCAGGTCTTTAAATGTTGTTGCTATATTGAGTAGGCTGTCTGAGGTGAGAGGAGGAGCTGGACAGAGAGTTTTGGTTGAAATTCACTAAAATCAAACATTTGGAAGCCACAGAGCTTCACAGACAGAAACTAGAGTCGGTGTCAGTAGTAGTCTTCTGTTTTCTTTGCGTGAGTGAACCTCTTTCCTCTCATTCCCTGCATCTGCATTTCATCCAATTAACTTGAGCTTCTCTTGTCACTGTCTGTAACATTTCGTGTTCTCCTTGTGGGTCCACTCGCGTCTTTTCACATCACCGCCCGCTCTGATCACTTTGTAAACACTTCACAGGAACATGAGGAAATTTAGCCATTACAGGTCCCTGTTTACATCCCACTAGTTAAAAGACATGTTTGAAATGTAAAACTTCTTATTAAATATTGACATTTAACTCATGTTCTGTTGTAGTACAAGACCCCACCTTGGACCTAGGGTCAATTCCAATGGACTTGTTTCGTGATATAGTCTTATATAGGGTTCATTGTAAAGAATAAATAAAAAAATAAATAATTAAAGCTACAAATTCTTACATTTCAGAGGCTGGAAGCTGCAAATGTTTGACATTTTAGCTTGATCAATTACTTTATAGATTATCAAAGTCACTGTCAAATATGTTTCAGCGTTGATCTGATGCCCTGGCTTCTTTGACTGTTACCTTCCTTCAAAGTACTTCTTTCCTAAATGTTACGCCATGTAATGCCCTGAAGCTCTGCAAATGTCAGCTCATTAAAGTGAAACACCTCTCACTGCTACAACACTGTCACTGTACATATAACAAGAGGATCTCTACCAAAAGGCATTCATTTACAGCAAAACAAACGTTTTAAGTAACTTGTCAAGATTAAGCACCACCAGTCCAATAATTCTCTCTCTCTTTTTTTTTTCTTCTTTTTTTTTTAAATCCACTGACTGACTGATGTGTATTGGCTGAAACAAGATACCCTGCCTCACTCTGCTTTGTGTGGCGGAAGGACTCCTTTTTCACTTCACCTCCTCACTCAGTCTACAATTAAATATGGAGAGAGTGTATGAAGACATCAAGCACAACCTTTACCGGTTCTACTGAGGGTTAATTTAGGACAGAAGAGGCAGCCTCATCCGATTAGAAATCTAGATAAAGCTTAATCGTCAGATAGCTCCTTGCAATGACACTGCACTGCAACATTGTGGAGGATAACGTGTAAATACTCCTTCTGTTATGTTATACAGAAGAATAAGAGTGCTGGTTTAGAGTTGCAGCTTCAACCTGTAAACTCATCTCACTGGAGTTGCAAAAAAAAAAGAAGTAACAGGAAGCGGACAAACTACGAGGGAGGGACGGACCCAACATTAGCGGCAACTTACCTCGCTTTTCAGTTGCTGTTGGAGGCCCTGTTAAAAGTTTCTCTAATAGTCCATTACCTCGCGGTAAAAAGTTTCAGACACAAAGGCTGCAACAGGTTGCGGGAGCCACTCAGGAGCTGGAGTTTCCCGGCTGCTCTCAGTCCAAAACCCGACACCAGGCTTGTTCCGCTGCACAGTCTCCGCTCTGACGTCAAGCCTGCTAGTCACGCGGTTGCTGCAGCGGCCAATGGGAAGCCGCGTTGTCCTGGCAACACAGAAGTTTTTTTCTACTTAAATGCATTAATTAAAACATGGTCATGATCATAGATGTAAAACATTTTGTTATTATTTTATTATACATATAGAGTTCTTATTTGAACACAAGTGTGAAAGTTAGGAGTCATGTGTTATTAAAGAGTGACAGTGGATCATGTTGTCTATTTTGTTAAATGCATTTTTAAAGCCAAGTTCTATGTATTTTCATCTTTTATGCCTTCTTGAACATGTAAGATGTCCTTGTGTATTTAGAAAGTTGTCCGTATGTATTTTTATTATTATTATTATTATTATGTTTGCGTGCTTTATATGTGCTAAATATCTAATATGAAAAAAACTGTAGGCTAATACCGAACCATCTTATGGCATTACTTGACATTACTGCGCAAACAATACGTTGTTGCGTTTATATTTCTATTTGTTTCTGTAAATACTGTATACTCTCCTGTATTTATATTAATAGTTTTATTTCTAGTTGTGATTAATGGTATGGGCCTACATCTCCTCATTTATGTTTCCTGTGCTCCGTTTTTTGTTTCAGTCTTTTTTGTACCCTGAGGACCAATTCATTACCTTTTCCTATCTTATCTATTTATTAGAATATATATTAATAATGAAGTTTAATGCAAATGTTATTTAATGCAAATGCATTCTCTAACCATAGTTTTGCATGTATCATGTGTATTTTTTTCCACCTTGCTGTTTTTCCCTAATGAGGAGTATTTGCAACCTCGTGCTTTGCAAGAATTCAAATGATAAAGATAAATAGTTGTAGACTTCATTTTTTCATTTTTACTTTCTTTGCATTCACTGATATTACCTCTAGTTGATATGTTCTGTTGGACGGACAATGATGACAGAGTTTATGGTTTATGTTCCCTTGCAGGCATATTGGGAGCCATGCTTTGCCGGAAATGATTAGTGGAAGTCAAAGCCACCAGGCTTCTTCAGCCCATATTCTTAATGGACTTAAAAAAGAAACTGAGAAACCCTCCTGCTTGTTGAGTCAGCAAACACCTGACCTTTCTAACAGACAGAATGATTTGCTGCATTCAAAAACTAATCATTACAGAGAAGTCATGTCTAAAAACCATCAAGGACAGGTGCATGCAGGCATCATCACAGATTATGTGAGATACAAATGTAATGTTGCACTTCTTTGCAGTTTTGCAATGAACGGTTAACAACGTTGGCTATAAAAGAAATGTATACAGAAGTCATATCACTCAGCAGGGCAGGACCAATGTACCTTGAAATGTTAATGGTAAATGACCTTATATAAACCCTGACATTGCCATACCCAGAGGTTTAGGGAACTGAGATGTATGCATGAATGCATACAACAATGGAGAGACATGCAACATTAAATTCAGGTCAGCATGTCCTGTTGGAAAATATGGAATATTACATGTACACTGTACAATGTGAAAAAAACTCTAATTATAGAATAAATGGTGCATGTGCAAATCCAACCCCAGTTGTGTGCAGGTACAAAAAGCATCTAAGCAAGTTTTTTTTCAGGGGGTCATTTTATGCCTTTTGTATTGACAGCAGAGGGATAAGAAGAAACGGGAGAAGAAATGCAACTTAGGTCCCGGTCATATTCAAACCGTGTATGTTTTGATTAATAGTCAGCAACCCCCAAACATGGACATCTCTAAAAACATGATTGAGAGAAAACTGTCACAATTCAGAGGCAAAATAACCCAGGAACACAACACACGGGGCAAAGCTAGAAGCAAAGAGTCTTTCCTTAACAATGATACAAAAATTCAGGCAGCTAACAATGCAAAGGGGTCAGGCTAAGGCAAAACCCTAAATTTACAAACCGGGTAAAAAAAATGGTTGAACAATATACTATATGCTGGAAAGTTGAGGCATAACGCACAGAGACAATGTGGCAGGGATGAGTGGAAGTGATTGGTAAATGTACTGGGAACAGGTGAGCGGGGAGGATGAGCAGGTGAAGTGAATCTACTGATGGGTGTGGCAGGGTTTGAAATGACAGCAGAGTTACAACACAAAGTAGAAAACAAGCAAACAGGAACAAATGATGAGTGAGCAAACATACATTTCAAACCCTGACAGAAGACAGTAACATCCAGTTTTCAACAACAATGCTGTACAAGGAGAGCCATAAAATCTATGATCATGATCAGTATTACAAAAATCTCGTTTTTGTCTTGTTTTTGTAAAACTAGGGAACTTGCAGATTTCAAACAACAAAGCAAATATACAAGGAAACAAAAGCAAAAACTTATGATGGGTCAATCAATCCCATTTTTAATGACTGAACTTCATGAGTGACTCTGACGCACGTACCAATGCAGTTTCAGGTGAGTAGTTCAGTGCCATGGTAGCATTGTTTCACATTATAATGCTGTAATTCTCATGTCGTTGACTTTAACATTCAACACTGTTACTCACTCTCAACAAAAGTGAGAGCTCATCAGTAAGTTGGACCCTGTGAGAGAGTCCCTGATTACTGTGGAGCTAGCACAGCAACGTCTGACTAATAGGTTTGCATAGCATTGATCTGACTGGAGAGCAATCCCCAACTCTGCACTCATCCATACACACACACACACACGCACACACACATACACACCAGTCTGCCACAGAATGAACGCCAAGAGGCTTTGAACTGGAGATCCACCTTCTAACTCAGCCGGGCCATGGCTTTGCACAGACTCCATTATTATGTAACGGCGGCTATAAGGCGAGGCTAAGTAGCTGTTGCTGGATGAAGAAGTCACTGAGCTGCACAGTAGAGGACCAAACACCTCTTCTCGCTGATCTGTTATCTAACCACACAGAGCAAACCTTGTGTTGCTCTGAACCCGCTGAGGAGCATGGCCGAAGTCTTGAGGTTAGCTAAGCTCTCTGGCAGTCATCCCCTGGCTGAGGACTGTGATCTTATTGAGCAAAGGTCTCTTAAAAGTTACACTTTCAAAAGTTCTCCATAACAAAAGATGAAGACTGCAGCATCGTGACTTTTGCGACTGCTTCTGTTGCAGTTCTCACGTTTCTTACTCAGATTCTGCAAAATTACTGAACATTATGTGCTATTATGTTCTGCAATAAAAGTTTTACATGTATTTAGTGTATACTGAAGGTGCCCCCTGTATCAAAAGACAAAGCATGTGTCACTGGACATCAGAGAGGAGGAGCAGGTGATCTGACAGCAGTTAGAGAACAAGAACGGCTCAACTGAGTCGACCTGTGCGTCATGAATAGCAGACTAATGCTCAAGCTGACTGGATTATACCCAACGGGGGAATTTATTCTCAACCAGGACATGCTAAGAAGACACCAGTGTGAACATTATGTTGCACTCCTGCAAGTCAACAGCACATGCAGGAGGAGGATCCCTCTAAACTTGTCCCGTAACATCCCAGGAGAAACAAAACCCTTTGGGTGAAGCCTGAGTCACAGAAGGCATGCATTTGTACAGATGCAATGTAGGCCTACATCTGTTGAGCCAGACTAGCACAACTGTGGCAAATACACGACAAATACAATATTTGCTTAGCTGATAATATTTGTTTACTATTTTCACACTCTTGTATTGTTACTTTTACTTAAGTAAAGGATCTTGGAGAAGTGCCAACTATTGAATACAGTTAAAACGACAAAATAGAGTGCAGGATTGCAGCAACCAAAGAGGCCCCCACAAAGTAAACAAAATGTAACTTCATTTACATATCCATAATGATAAATGCAAGCACCCCAAACAAGCCACCAAAAAAGAATTCTGGTTTCTGGTTCAATTTAGTGAGACATTTAATTAGCTGATAACCTGCATCATTTCTGACTCTTTCCAGGTCATTTTATTAGTTTATCGCTGAAAGTGACAGTAGAAAAGAGTTATAAATAGATACATGCCTCGTTTCACTGCAATTTATTTCTGCCAGTGAATAAAAGAAAGCAGATATGATATGACATCACAGCACTAACACCATTTATAAATCCTACAAAGTCATGTGCATTGTTTTGGAGTTTTATTTGTATCTGCTCAGAAAAGGCAAAATGAAAAGCAAATACACCTTGACATCAAAGAGTTCCGTGGAGTGGATAAGCTGAGTCAGGATGAGGCTGTACACTCACCACAGTAAGTTGTGCTGTTCCGTGACAGCGATAATGCCACAGGTATCAAGTCCTCTATCTACTGTCAACCAACATCAGACCATGACACGCCACGCAACATCTTCTGTCATACTGAGCCATGAAGTGTTCATTAGGAGGGGTGGTATGCTTTAATAAAATCTGATGCATTGTACTTAAAATAACTAAAACTTGCCCTTTGACCTCCTGATGTGATATGGATCACACTTCCATGTCTGCTTATTTATTCAGAGAAGAGTACGGTCAACAATATCCAAAATGCTATGTCATGAACCAGGGATATAATTGCTGTGTCTAACATGTGAGTCAGCCCTTTGTTAAAAGGCCACCTGCTGTCAAATCGAACCAGAGCTTGTCTGGAGATCTAAACTAGCTTAATGAAAGCCTTAATGACTCCTGGACAGTATAGATAAACAAACAAAGGAAGCAGTCTCAGGTGCATGAAGGAGAGACATAAACAAAGGCACAAGAGAGAATGGGAGGGGATGGTAAAAATCAAAAAAAAAGAAGAAAAAAAAAGAAGATGGAGGCAAGAACAAGAAAGGTGGATTAAAAAATGTGAAGAGTGTAGGTGAAAGTTTGGGGGAATGCCCAGATGACAGAGGGGTGGACAAGTAAGCTAGAAGGAGGAGCTGGGAGTGGTGAAGAGAAGCGACACACACAGGTGTAGAGGAGAAGTTAAAAGAGAGAGGGATGATAATACAGGGAGGAAAAGGGAGGAAAGAGGAGCAGATTCTTTCAGGTGGGGAGATTACTTAACAGTGAAAACATTTAAGCTGCTTGCACACGTGGTCATTACACACACACTCACACACACATAGTAAATCACTGTTAATGTGTTCCAAATGTCACAATGCAGTGTAGATGCATTTACAGAACAACAAATGAAAAGTTAAAATAAGCTATTTTAAATCAAACGGCTAAATGTGTTATAAGGTTATAGTTTCTTCCTTTGCTATATAAAATGATCTTCACTTCTGTGGGACTTATAGGCCTTTTCACAGAAGGCATTTTGACTTGTCAAAGTAGAACAACACAGTTGTAAATAATTAACAATGACTGCATTCCATTTAGTTGCAATGATTTTAGTTAGTTATTAGAAACACCTGGGGCTTTTCTTACTATGACATGTCAAAATGTCTGCTGTGAGAAAGGCCTATTGACACAGTCTGTTTCCCAACATAGAGGATAGAGACTGCCCCAGGATACATTTGATGGATCACAAGATTACATCAGAGATAACAAAGAGCCGTAAAAAGAAGCTGTTGTTGTTTATTTTTTAACTTTGTAACTTCTTGCTATATTCTCTGCAGGCCTGTAAAAACCCTTCTGATGAAACATTACATGAACTCATTCTCATGTCCAGACAAAGGCCACAACCTTCGCATATTTTTTTTTCTTTAATGGCCCATTCAAACACACGTGAAGATGTCACCACAGGTTAAATATTACTGCCACCTAGTGGTTAAATGTTCAATTTGCATTTGCATCATGATGCAGGTTTCAGTGAAAGGGCCTTTCTTAAATTGGTGACACTAATTTAAGTTTTGTAAGTATTGAAATCCTAGTGACCACAAGTTTCATCCAGCAGCAGCCTGCACACCAACCCCATATACTTGATTTTGCCATCTAACTGTTTACTTTAAGTTACAGATAGCTAGTTTCTTCAGCACAAGTACACTACAGGTCAAAAGTTTGGGGTCACTTACAAATTTCCATTCCCCTCCATTATAGACAGAATAGCAGCTGATCTGAGTGGGTGGCAGATCTTTAATGCAATATCTGCATTGACCATTATCCACAACCATTCTTTCAACGTTCCAAAGGCACATTTTGTTTACTAATCTGATGTCATTTAAAAAAAAATAACTAGAAAAACATTTGAGAACCCTTTTGCAATTATGTAAACACATAATGTAATCTGAAAACTGGTGCCCTGGTTAAAAAAAGCAATGCAACTGATCTCAGCTGGTATTCTGTCTATAATGGAGTGCAATGGAAATTTCTAAGTGACCCCAAACTTTTGACCGGTAGTGTATGTCTTTCTTCTGTTGAGTTTTAAAAGAGCTGAATAAATAAATCAGCATCAGAAAGGAGTTAATTGCCACAGTAGTTACCTTATGTGGAATTTGCCTTGGTGATTGATGCATACATACACAAATAAAAACACTATTGAACATTAAGTTGATTCCTTTCTTGTGATTGAGCAAATGTTTGCTGCACTGTGGATTTTTTATTTTATTTTTTTTTACTTTTTTATTTTTGTGACTTTTCAATGACACTATGTGACTTTAGAAGAAAAAAGTCTGAAGGGATCAGAAGTTCAAACAAATTACGAAGGTGCTCTTTGGAAGGAACACAAAGTTCAGAAAGATCTAAGGCACTCTTCTTGCAAAAAGTTTAAAAAGCATTTATTTAGATGGCTATTTCATGGTGAAATTGTTAGTACATTAATAGAACTGGGTACTATCCCCACACGTGGTTGTTTGTTTCGCTTTGGAATTTATCTACGTGAATTTACACACGTTTTACTCATCTGAATGTTATTCTGATTTCTCATACTCACAAAATCATCTTATTGTTATAATTTGCATGTGATTAATAGATGTTCATAATTCATGTTAGTCCACACTTTCATAGTGTACAAATCTGACAAAATCTTATATCTTTTCCACATTGTGTTGATGCTAGAATCCATTCTTTTTGCACATGGTGGTCATACATTTAGTTAGTTAACTGTCAATTTTCATGCATGTAACTGAACCACATTTACTCTTTTTTTATATTCTGCTCTTCCAATTGTTATTTGTTGCTACAGTTGCTGAACTTGCCCATCAATGATCTTATTCTCAAGTTTCAGACCACTGGTTGCTGTGCTCAGTCTTGTGCAATCACCACCCTGAAGCTCTTGCCCGCTTGGCCACTGAGCCAAATGAAGTCTTCTCCTCTGTGCTGCTTTCAGATCAGCTTATCAAGTTTTATCTATTCATCTAAAGCAAATGGGAGGTTGAAAATGATCAAAGACCAGCTAAATGTCTTCTTTCACCCCCTCCGTTTGCACTCCTCATAACTGAGAGTCAGGAAACAGCAAGGTGGAGAAAAACTCCTCGAACTCCAGCTGCAGGTAAGAACTCAGCTAACATTGGATGAAATTCAAATTTGATGCCATTCCACCACTATGTGCATCAAATATTTTTGGATCATTTAATGCATTTTCTTTTTTAACACACACTCAGGTTTTTTTGTTTTTTTAGATGAGCCACAAGTTAATAATTTATTTATAGCAATTTGACCTATGGACTTTTACTGCATGCGGCTTTTACAGTTGTAACGTTTTACTTCCCTCTGTTTTATGTTAAATCTCTTGAGGATTATTTGATTGATTGCCTCTTTAATTTTTCTCATTCTCATTAATCTATATTTACATGTAAGCATTAATGCTGTGCTTATGTTTTTTGTTTTTATTTTTAACATAACTAAACTCTATATTGACAATTTCATGAATTTGCCAGCCCGAATGCTAAGTGTCTGCCGTGTCCGGTGTGCGAGGAAACTGTGGGGTCCAGCACAAACCTCCCAGATCCTAAATGTGACAAACATGCACAGATCCGTACGCCAACTGCTACACAAAAAGGTTTGCAATATACAGTTCACAACTATTTGGGGAGATATGCAGAATACAAACTTTGGTTGGGGCAAGAATATGCATGGTGCAATGCTCTTATATTCATATAATCGTGGTGCAATAAATTAAGTGTTTAACATTACAGAGTTATAGGAGAGGAGGGAGAGATGAAGGAGTGTTTTGTGCAGGTCAGATTTCAGGCTCAATTACGTTCCAGGGGTAATGGTGAGTTAAAATAAAATTACACTAATATTTCATTGAAACACAGACTTGAAGTGCAACTTGAATTAGTTAAGTGTAACCAAATTCAACTTAAAGGGACACTCCACCAATCATGACCCTGCAAGGAGTACTGGGAGCTATCAAAAAGTCTGAAAAATAACATACAAATGTCATAATGATGTCATAGGTGTTATCTCAGATTGGGCTCAAATTTTGACTTCAAATTTAATACAGATGTCTAAGATAAAGTCTGGGTCAAAGTCCACAGCTCTCAACCTTTCCAGTCAGGTGAGAAATTAAACAGGATGGTGTTGCTGAACCTCCTGACCCAGCAGGGGCAACAGTCTCTGTTTATGTGTCTTTCTGCAACGTAGCTGGTGTCACCATTTTACAAAAAGTTTTAATAGGGTACTATGGCCTGGGTTAATCTTTAAACACTATCTTGTTATAATTATTATTATTGTTGTTGTTGTTGTTGTTGTTGTTAGTAGTAGTATTGTTATAATTTCATTGTATTGTAGGACAGTAATGAAAGGAGAAGGATAGGCGCAATGGTAGGTAGTGGTGTTGAAAAGGGCTCTTATTTTGAAATCCTCCACATACCTTTGTAGTTCTTCCTGGTTCAAGAGCAGAGGGAAACTCTAATCAAACTAGGATCACTTGTGAGTACCGTCTGGTCCATTCCCACTTTTTGCGAGTTTTTAAGGTCCTACTGCTTCTCATTAATCGTGACTTTTGAATGTGTCACTGGTTGTCGTTGACAACAGTTCAGAATCCGAATCAGAAAAGGATTTTTTGGCAAGTAAGTAAGACTTACATGAAAATACCTTGGAGCATACATTAACATATTAAACAATAATATGAATAAACCATAAATACAGAAACGATTTACATGCCAAATAGCTGTTTAATATTAACAAAAAAGAGATGTTTATTAATTACTGAGAATGGATTTGACTATAGAGGCAAGGCAACTTTATTTATATAGCACATTTCAGCAAAAAGGCAATTTAAAGTGCTTTAAATAAAAACATCAAACAGCAATTAAAACAATTAAATGCATTCATTAAAGGGAATATAAAATAAAAGGGCTATAATAGAATAGGACAGGTATAAAATACAATAATAAAAGTTAAAAGAAATGAACAAGCCAACATGTTTCTGTAGGTTATGGATGGGCCGGGGTGTTTTCAGACACCATATACTCCACCTCTGTCCCCTCTTTGACTTGTGTTTTATCCCATCAGGTAATGGAAGACAACAAGCCATGGGCTCTGATCTCAGAGGTGGGCGGACAAGGTTACATTGAAGAGGTTACTGACATAATGAAACAACACTTCCAAATCATCTGCCTCAAAGACTTCCTTCAAAACCCTCTGCTGCACGGTCCTAAAATCCAGGCCATGTTTGTGTGGAACGCCCTTCCGGCAACCAAACCTGCGCTGCTCAGTTCACTTCCCTCACTGAAGGTGGTCGCCAACGGAGGAGTGGGCATCGACCACCTGGATGTGTCGTACATCACCAGTCTGGGAGTCAAGGTGACCAACACACCTGGTGTGGTGAGCGATGCCACTGCTGATATTGCAATGGGTCTGCTTCTGGCATCGGCACGCAATATCGTTGAAGGTAAGTCAAGACCAAAATCATACATTTTCTTAAAAGGGCTGTACAATCTGAAGGAAACCATGTATCCTAAGACTCCCGAGGTCAAAGTTTAACTGAATCCTTAAAATTACAAAACTAAGACTTTCAGCTTTTTCCACTAATACGCCTTTGAGAGCAAGTCTAACAAAAACCAAAAAATGATGTGCCCATACATTTTGTTGTTGTTGAAGGCCAAACAAGAGACAATATGTTCCTCAACAGGGCATTGGTAATAAAAAACTACCTTTTTTAAGGGAATGTCCTGATTTTCTGTAGGTCACCAAATAGCTGTTAACCCCAACACCACACATAAACAATGCAAGATGGGAGTTGAAGTCACAGGGTCGACTCTGGGAATTATTGGAATGGGACACATTGGCTCCAAAATTGCTCAAAGAGGAAAAGGATTTGACATGAAGATCCTGTATCACAACAGGAGCAGGAGGTAAAAGTTTTATGAGAAAATAGTTCTTTTGATGTATTTAGAAATTTCACATCAAATACAGGCATGCTTCCTGGAACTATACCTGTTGTACAGCCAAATTTTTTTTGGATGATATAATATGTCAAGATCTAATAATGGACCAAAAAAGCTTTGCCAACGTCTGTACTCACCAGTATCACCAGATTTTATAAAGCAATGAATAAATGAGACAGTGGTAATGGTCAGCTTCATCTTTTCTATGTGCCGTTTAGGAGTGTTGAAGATGAGCAGGCAGTGGGTGCGAGTTACCATGACAACATGGATGACCTGCTGAATGCGTCGGACTTCGTCGTGCTGGCGGTCAACCTGACTCCTGAAACCACAGGCCTGATAAGCCACAGAGAGCTGTCCCTCATGAAACCCACAGCAACACTGGTCAACATCAGCAGAGGTGAGGATAAAATAGTTTCCTAGACTTTACTAATCTTTACTAAACTACTGTGACGTTATTCTGAAACTGAATGTTCTGAATGTTTATTGTATTTTTGGACCCTTCATTCCTCAGGTCTGGTTGTGGACCAGGATGCTTTAGTCAAAGCTCTGCAGTCTGGAACAATTCGTGCGGCGGCATTAGACGTGACTCACCCTGAACCTCTACCAAGGTCTCGCCCACACTATCCAATCACAGTTCATTAAAAGGAGACTGTGTAACCTTTGAAAGAAGAACATTCTTCCTCTTTGAATTATTTTTTGTACCCATGAGCAATAGAACACACTCTTGCTCAGTTCGGTACACTAAGGAGTTTTGCTACTACAGTCTTACTTTAGATCAAAAATGGATGCGAGTTCTTGACATTACTGAGTCAATTCCCAGAAAAAGTTACATAGTCTCGCTTAACTGTACAAATGTTTACCTTCTCACATCAATAGATCACAGATGAACACAGTGTGTAGGCTGCTGGCAAACAAGTTTCATACAGATCAAAGTCAGTTTCATTCATAAATATAAAATAAGACACAATTGTTGTCATTTTGGGGTCAAGAATGTTTCTTTTTATATTTCTACTAAATAATTTCTAACTAAAAATGATTGTGTCAATTGTCTTCAAAGCTGCACTAGGCAGATCAAATATATAAGACGTATTTAGCGTCTTTTAGCTGGTTGTTTTGCTTTTCTGAATGCAACTTCACTCTCATCAGCCATCCAGCTGTAACAAGTAGCTAGTGATAGCGAAAGAAAGCAGAGTTTAACATTTACCAACAGTCAACCAACTCCCTGCTGGTTCCTTACAACTCCTCTTCTTCATGTCGTGCAGGGATCATCCTCTCCTTGGCCTTCCTAATGTGCTGATCACCCCCCACGTTGGCACCAACACGTACACTACAACAAGAAGAATGGTGCAGAGGATGGTAGAAAATGCTGTCGCTGCACTGAAAGGCCAAACTATTCCCAATGAAGTCCAACCAAAATGACTGTACTGATAGTACCTCAACTGTCTGTAGTAAAAAGTGGTTTCCTATTGCAAAATGAAGTACATAGATTAGCTGTTTGGTTGTTCTGTCTAATAATCTGCCACAACTACTTTGATAAACATGATGATTTGTTATATTAAGATTACCAAAATGTATCAATTGGCATGTTAAATATCACTTGTCTGTAAACAACAATACATGTTAGAAATGACATGATTAGATGAGGATTTTAACGTTAAGTGTACTTTAGTGTAGTATAATAACTTAGTTATACTGAAGGACTGTGACAATAAAATACAAAGTCAATGTACATGCTGCACCAACAAACAAAAAAAAGAAAGATAATAGAGCTTCCTAAAATTTTGCAACTTTCACACTTGACCTTCATGACCCCTACCAGATGTAAAATAAAGCACAATATGCTTGCAAATGTTCATATTCTTTTAGATCTTACAAAAGTAGTTAAACTGACAGATATTGGCACACACCAAGTTGTACAGAATGTAGCAGCAAGACTTTTGTCTATGACCAGCAGGAGATCACACATTACTCCGGCTCTTCATTGGCTACCATTAGGTTTTAGAGTGCATTTTAAAATTTGAATCACTACTTATAGGGCCTTGCATGGTCAAGCTCCCGCTTACATCCAGGATCTATTACACGCACACACTATTCTGGTCGCTCTCTGAGCTCTTCAGACCAAGACCTTTTAACTGTCTCCGGAACACGTTTTAAAACCAGAGGAGATGGAGCTTTTTCTGTGGTGGCTCCAAGGCTCTGGAACTCTCTCCTTTTAGCCGTGAGAGCTTTGGATTCTGTGGAAACTTTTAAAAAACACCTCAAGACACATCTTTTTAGACAAGCTTTTAACTACCAATATGGCTTAGTATTTTATGTGTTGCTGTTTTATTTGTTTTCACTGTAAAGCACTTTGTGACCCTTCTTGTCTGTGAAAGGTGCTATATAAATAAAGTTTACTTACTTACTTACACCATGAATAAAATTAATTCAAAATAAACACAAGGTGAAAGGAAGATGATACACCTGACCTTAAGTAATTTGTAAAGGCTAGCTCTGATTGACCCCTAATTTAGTGTAACAAACGTGAAAGAATATAACTATCTTGATGCATTGAAGAAATAAAATACTACAAACACATAGGTACAATAAGCTATATATATATATATATATATATATTCTGAATACAGTACAGTAATGATGTTTAAGGAAGGGAGTTGCCGATCTCTACTGCGCAAGAAATCTTTGTGACGCTGCAGTTTGACCGTTAATATGCCTGATGGTAATACAAACTCATATTTATCCTAAAGGAGATACATAGACCGATAAACACAGATTGTGACATCCGTTACAGACCTTTACTGAGTATATTTTTTCAAAAATTAACCTTCACAGATACATTTTACTCAGGCATTCACAGTAGGCCCTAAGGTCGCCCAATCATCAACAATCGACGCCCGACGCCGAGCCAGAAGGTCCTCACAAGCAGGCATGAAAATAGAAGTGAAAACTTTCTGGAGAATATAGTATAATTCGATTTAAATCTCTTCCTCAGTACCTGTTTGGCTCTGTGTGTCTGGTAGTGAAACGGCACCATGTTTATCTCTTCGCAAAACTCACCGCCCTCCTTCAAAGATTTCACCCTCGTCATGGTGAGTGACACATCTGGAGTTTGTGGTTTCACTTGGACAGAGGCAAACATATAGCTATAGTTGATTTCATGGCTGCCATGTACAATGTGCGTCATTAAAGAGTCCGTGCTAACGCCTTGTAGTTTTATTTCAGACGTAAGGTCTTACCGGACAAATATCCGGCGAAGTTTTGTCAGTGCCAGTTTGCTATACTCACTTTTATTGGATGGGATGGGGCACATTGTGATAATTACATTAAAGAAAGCGGAAACCCCCCCACCCGATTATTATAAAATACAGATTCTTCAAAATATGGTACAGTTTTTGTTATTTAATGGGATCAGAGTCAAGTCCAAGTCATGTCAGTTTTATTTACATTTATAGCCCTGAATCAATGGTTAGCAAGCTAAAAGTACCAATACCACACTGTTGGAATACTCCTGCATAGTAAAAGTTAAAGTACGAGCTTTGAGACACTTGTGACTGTTATACTGTCAAATGTTATATCATTAGATTATTATTACTCATGCATTTACAATTATATTATCACCATTTACCTTTTTATACAGGGCTGCAATTCGTTACTAAACCATGAAATGTAGCACGAAAAAGAATGAAAACAATTGATACTTTTATTCTCCCCACCAGCCAGCAGTGGCTGTTGGTAATGTGGGCCAGCTGGCTGTGGACCTCATTGTGTCCACTCTCAACATGAGCAGAGTTGGCTACATACACACAGACTGTCTCATTCCCATGACCGGAAACAACCCTTACGCCACCTGCAAAGAAGATGCTGGGGAGCTGCACACCCCTGCAGAAGGTACCATCTACGTAAATGTGCAAATTTCATCTGTGAAGTATGTTCTCTATTAAACCAGCACTGAGGGCCTGTTTGAGGTACTTTATTATTCATTCAATTCTGCAAATATTACTAATACTAACTTTAATTGGTCTGTTAAAGTATAGTTTGCTAATCTGCATGTGTAGCCAAAAACACTAATCTGTACTGAAAGTTATTAGTGTTAAATGTGTTGTACTGTTTGACAAACAGGCCATGCCTCCTGTCATTGTCTTCTGGTCCACTTGTCTTATTGTGTTACTCTACATTCTCCCAAAGTCATTGGTTGTCAGAGACTAAAATGAAGACTGGAATGGTGCTTCTTTACCGAGTAGACCAAAACAGGGTCTCGGTGGGTGTCGGCACACTGTGAATAAATTGAGAGATAAAGTGTCAGGAGTGTAATTTGTCACTGCTGTGAACTTAAAAGAAACCCGATACATTCAAAAAACTAACCCACAATTAATCTGTTAACCTTTTCCCATCAACAGTTTACACAGCAGCGGAACTGAAGATGGCAGTTCTTCAAATCAGGGCGCCAATTATTCAGGTAAATCCACAGTCTGTTGCACATCGGCTTGAGGTTATTCTTCATCTTTAATGACCTAAGTGAGTGTTTTTTTTGGTTTGAGGCCTACGTTTTCAATTGTATAATCTAGTTTTTTTTAAGCTGAGATATGTTTTAAGAGAGCATGAACTACATATTTATGTAGGTATGATGATGATGTAGTTTGTGTTTCCATGGACTTAGAATGGAGTTAGTGTATTTGTGGCTCTAACCTTTGTTTTAATTGCAGACAAAATCCAAAAAGTTCCGTCAGTTGCTTGTGTCTTGGATCAAAGCCAGCGGGTTCTCCAGGACTGTAGTTCTGTCCAGCAGCCACGCCTACCAGAGGGACGACCAACAGCTGCAAGGGTACTTTCAACCACGGACTTCACATCATTGCTGCATTTCTTTGCCTTAGCTGTTTACAATGATCTCTGCTAACATATGTGTGTCCATGTTAGCACTCCTTTGAGGTACCTGGTCACTCCGTCCCTGCTGAAGGTGAGTGCGGATGCTTTGAAGGAGCTTGGCTGGAAGGAGATGGAGCGAGTGTCGGCCTTCCCAGGATTGACAGACGCCAACACAGAGCCACGCCTCTACATCCCCGGAGGAGGCATAACCAAAGGACTTTACACAGACAGGTACCAGGAGAGCTGCATCTGCCTGTTTCCTGATTTGAGGGCTGTTACTTCATACAGACCTCAAATCATGATTTATCTGAAAGAACACAAAGATACATTTTAGATGGATTATTTGTGTGCCTTTTTATTAATTTTTAAAGTTAAAATCGAGGCGAATTTTAGAGGTTCTCAGAAGTTTATGAGTCAGGAGTCATGGTTCTGTATAATTAACCAAATACAGCAACAAACTGAATATTGAGCCGGTTATGTTGCATCCTGATATAATTTACTCATTAAATGCAGTCATAATTGTTCACCAGCTGTGTGTGTGTGTGTGTAGCAAGCAGCATGTGAAGTGTTGCCATGTGACAACTGTTGACCATGTCTACATTCTTTCTCATATTAACAAGATGCTCAGTCATAATTATGAAAAAGTTGCCCTTCTGTACAATTCTAACATACTGCTACTGGATAATGTCAAAACACACTTTCTCTATTACAATATTTTATTTAAATTCATTATGCTGAAGCCACCCTGTAATAGGTTTCGATCAGGGGTGTTGCATTGTGTTTGACCATGTGTGCTGGATGTTGTGTTCAGCTGTGCAGAGGATCTCCCTCTGGCTGTGCTGCTGCTCTTCTGTTCAGAGGGCGACAACATCCCAGACGCCTTCACGCTTGTCAACCACCTCAACAACTGGCTTCATCTGCTGGAAAATCCTGTAAGTGTACAAACTTGAGCAGACAGCCGTAAATACACAGTTAGGTTACAGAGCTTGTTATACTTTTCAGTACATTAACAAAAAAACTTTCAGAGACTTTAAACTCATTTAAGAAAAGTATTCAGTCGAAGAACTCACTATATACTATAATGTGTGATTTACGACTATTACTTTCTAATTATGGTTTTGCCTGATTCACGTTTCAGAGCCAAACGCCCAACAAATGGAAGATCCCAACTTCCTGGAGTCTTCTTTTTGGCAGCGGTATCCCTCCAGCGCTGTTCTGATACACACACATTTAGTTTTTGCTATTTCAGCTCATAATTAACTTCTGGGAACTGCAGCAAAGTCTTATATATGTATTATATTGAGTTTATTTGGTCTGGATCTAAAGCTTAGTTTTAGTCCCACTCCTTTATTTTGATAATAATCTTTAAATGTACAAACATTACGTCATGTACAAGAATTGACCCAAACGTGCACATCTAGAATAATATTTCCTTGTATTGCAGCATTTAAATGTTTGTTGTTTTTTTTCCAATAAAGCATTGCGATGAGAATCCAGTGTGAATTTATCTAATGATTAAGACTTTGATTATGTTACTCATACCGGACACTGCCCCTGCCCGCCTAACAGAAAGTAGTTGGCCAGGTGCCATTCTGTATTCCTGGCAGTCCCGCCTCTCCTGTAATTTGATTCCTTTCTACAAACATGTTACAATAACTTCAGAGTGGTAACAAGGCAGCACTCTGATTAATATTTTGTTCTGTTCTGCCAAGTTTGTGGTTGGTCTGCATCATTATTTTGGGTGGTTTCTGTGCAGCACTGCTTGTGGGAAAGGAATTTTCTGCAATTTTAAGTGGAACTCATAAAATAAAGGTTTGGCTCTGAAAGAAACTGCTTTAAAATATTACAAATATTTGCTTAGAAACAAACAGGTAATTTTTGAGGTATTTTTAGAGGAATAGTTTGACATTTAGTGAAATACACTTCTCTATTCTGGCAGAGAGGTAAGTTATAGTAAATGACAAGTTAATTCCACTTTAATTATGAGATACCTTGGCCAAAAAAAATTCATAAATCAAAACAATTTGTTAATTTACTTAATTTAACCTTGCTTTTCTGTTCTACAATAATAAATATTCATGGACCTCAGTGTTAATGTTTGCATTGCTAGACTAGGCACCCGGTTAACATGAAGACTGGAAACGGCCAAACATAGAAATTAAATGGATCCATTGTTTTTCAATGGGGCCAAACAAGTTGCTGTTTTTTTTAATGGTTGTTTCTTAGCTCTAAGCAGTTGCCAGGAAACCAGTGGAAGTAACTGCTCTTACCCAAGAAAAAGTCCATCACGTAACCGTATATTTAACAGACTTATTATCAATCTTCTCACCCACGTTTCTCAAAACTATTGCTTAAAGTTACATCTTTGTATATAAAAGTGCAAGGTGATGCTTCCGACAAATCAACAATCATTTGTGGACTGACAGGTTGTTACGTAAACTAGATAATACCAGTTTTATTTGTAGATTACAATCTAGGAGAAAGAGAAACTTAAGACATTTTCATTTCAAAAGGAGAACAAGTCATCAAATTATGTTTCTACTGTATTCAAATCTGTAACATTGTCGTTTATCTTTTTTTCTTTTTTTACAAGCAAAAATATGTCTTTACACACATCTTTTTAAAAAGAACACTATGTACATCATGGATACATTACATGCCACTGAAATTCTCATGTGGGGGAGGCAGTGCTTTTCATTTAACTGACCCCCATTACTGTGAAAAACTTCAAGTAATCTCTTATAAAAAATAGAACATTTATTTTTGCCTCTGAAAAAAGGTTTTCTAAAAATACACATATGAACAGCATTACAATTTGGCAATGCATAGCCCCTAGTATCAGTCTTCATTTCATAAATGCAAAAGAGCATAATATAATGACAAAGCTGCAAATAATAATATTAAAGCAACAAAAAAAGAATTCTGACTCCAGAAGCAGCGCAGGCTGTGGTTGAGGTGTGACCAGGGGAGAAAGCGCTGGTGTGTTCGGCTTTTCTAATGTGCGGTCTTCAAAGAATGTCGAAGTGTCTGCTGTAAACGGTTTAGAGAGCTTTAGGTGACATGGAAAAGCTGTGAGGTGGAGGAGGAGTGACATGCTGCTAATGGAGGAAGAAGAGGGAGATGTGCGGTGGCCGAGTAATGTTTCAGGGCAAGGACAACAGAAAGCGACAGACAGGAGAGCTGGCTGTTGGAGGTGGAGGTGAGGAAGAGTGGTCTGGAGTCAAGGAAGAAGGACACCGAGGTTGGGAAAAATCTTGAGGTCCCTGCCGATGTTGGCTTTTCTGCCAGAGCTGTAGTTGCATGGCTGCAGGTCAAGGTGGTTAGCAGTCGCTGGTTTTTGCCCTGTTAAAAGACACAAAGTATTTAAAGAGGTTGAATTCAAAACACTATTTTCTACTAGTGCTGAGTGTCAGTGAAGCTCACATTTCATTAATAAAGATATTGTCTTCAGCTTGACTAAAGCTTGAACTAAACCGCAGAAATCTAAAGGGTTGCTCAGCGGTTAGCAGGCGCTGTGGCACGATACAATATCTTGGATCACTTTGATCATACCAACATTAGACTGAGTGAAAATACAGTGAAAGCAGCATCATGTAAGCAACATGTCGCACTGTAATCAGATGTTCTTAGCTGTAACATTTTGAAGAAAATGTCCATTTAGTAATTGCAGAGCATTAGAACGTGATTAGATGTTATTATCTGTGAGCTAAACTGAGACTCATCCCCGTATGACGTAAATGGGTTTTGAAGATAAGAGTAGATCTGAAACAATTAGTCAATTAATCGATTAGTTGATGAACAGAACAACTTTAATCAATTAGGTCCATTATCAAGCAAAAATTACAAATATTCTCCAGTTCATTTTGTTAGTCTTTTTTTTTTTAAATATTGTTGTTGAATATATTTG
Source organism: Etheostoma spectabile (assembly GCF_008692095.1). NCBI lineage: Eukaryota > Metazoa > Chordata > Actinopteri > Perciformes > Percidae > Etheostoma > Etheostoma spectabile. The sequence continues at coordinate 680,693 of NC_045746.1, forward strand.
GGTTGGGGGTTGATGTTGGTTGGACAAGAAATACTTTTAAAGAAGTAACCTTGGGCTCTCTGAACTGAGATGAGAGGCAGAAATATTACATTTAACGTGTAAAAAGAACCCAATTGTTACAGGATGAATATCAACAGAGGTGAAACTATTTAGCTTGATAACAAAACAGCAGCACCTTTATCTGCAAAGCAGCGTCTTAGTGAGGGGAAACTTTTAGTGGTTGTTTATTATAATCGTGTTTTACACAAATGTGCTCAATAAGCTTTGACAAGAACAGACCGACAGAAAGAAAAAAAGCCACCAAATTTGAATCTATGATGCACAGCATAAATTAGCACCTTGCATTATTCCAACTCAACCTGACATTGTAGACCACAAATGTACATGCCCCCCACCACACACACACACACACACACACACACACACACACACACACACACACACACACACACACACACACACACACACACACACACACACACACACACACACACACACACACACACACACACACACACACACACACACACACACACACACACACACACACACACACACACACACACACACACACACACACACACACACACCATGCTCGAGTGCAGCCAAAATGAACACAACTCCAAACCACAGGAGCCAAGCAAATAATGAAACCAAGAGCAAAACCTCAACAGAAAACAAAAACACAGCAGACACCAAGTGCACACACACCTCCATGTACTCTTTTTAAAAGCTGTGGGTAAACCTCGTCCTCTAAATGTGCTCTTCGTGGTTGTTGTTGCTGTCTCAGAGGGGGGTAAATATACACTGCCCCCCACTGGACAGGCCAGCTCTTGTCATGTGCAGCAAATGCAGCCCAAACTGTCCGAGAAGAACCACAACAGCAGAGTAAGATCTCATCAGAAATGGTGCAGTTTGGGCCGAGTTACTGGAACAACACTGACATGTCACACAACAAAGGAAGACTTCTGAGAAATGACTTAGTGAGCCAGTTTTGGAGGTGCACAGTCATCAGAAATGGGTGCTTCATCAGGACTAACCGTCACGCCTTTGTGAGAACATGAAGTAGATGTCAGTTAGCTACACTGGTGACTTCACACGTAATGACTTAGGATGTTGAAAGAGAGAAAGAGGGAAAAATGAAATTTAGAAAGGCTCAGCTTTGTGTGAAGTCTAGTTCAGCTGTTAGGAGGTTTAGTCATGTACTGGGAAATCCTGGCTGGATGTCCTCTGTTAGGATAAAAGAAATTTAGCTGAAAATGGCTATCCTCCTATCTTGTCTTCTTTGGCATCTCTTTTACATACAGTTATAGAGTAAAAATGCTGCCTTACTTAGGTCCCATGGCATGAAAATTTCACTTTGAGGTTTTTTAACATTAAAGGACAATTCCGGTCGATTTCATCACATTGCTCTGTTGTTTGGAAATTTGGAGTGCTGTCAGTAGCAAGAAAAAATGAAAACAATCGTTGCTGTCTACACCATGTTATCCTCCTGCTAGAGTTAGCACCCAACAGGCTTAAAACAGGGCAAGTTTAAAACTTGTTTTGAGCCTCTAAACACGTTCAAAATGTCATTAGAAGTGCCTACCCATGTGCAGTGATTCCTTCCGAGGGAACAAAGTAAATCTGACTGCAGTACATGTGACAGAAAGGCTTAAAAGTTGTGTTAATTCATACTTCTGTTTATTTCCTGTTTTCCGGTGAAGTCCACACTAGTTG
>NC_045746.1:682421-682768 GCF_008692095.1 Etheostoma spectabile
TTGTCAAACTCATACAATCCAATATTCCAAAATGTTTTTTTTCCCCACACAAAAAACCCTGATTTGCTGTTGTCATGTCCTTAGTAATGACTATGTGGAAACAGGCTGTAACCTGACACCACAGTGGAGCCGGCAGAGCAGAGTGGGGCTGCAGCAGGTCAAAAGTTCAAGAGACCATTGTTGCTTAGTTACCTGTGATAGCTCTTGAACTTCAGCTCTCCTGGCTCCACTGTGGTGTCAAGTTACAGCCTGTTTCTACACAGGAATCACTTAACATGGTTAGGCACTTTTAATGACATTTTGAACATGTTTAGAGGCTCAAAACACATTTAAAACTTGCCCTGTTT
>NC_045746.1:682778-683239 GCF_008692095.1 Etheostoma spectabile
GGTGCTAACTCTAGCAGGAGGATAACTAGGTGTGTAGGCAGCACCAAATGTTTTAATTTTTCTCTCTACTGACAGCACTGACAGCAAATTTCCAAACAACAGAGCTACGTGTTGAAATGCACCGGAATTCTCCATTATAATGAGTTCCCCCAGCCTGCCTATGGTCCCCCAGTGGCTAGAAATGGCAATAAGTGTACACCGAGCCCTGGGTATCCCGCTCTGCCTTTGAGAAAATGAAAGCTCAGATGGGTCGATCTGGAATCTTGCCGCTTATGAGGTCATAAGGAGCAAGGTTAACTCCCCTTTCTCTGATTTGCCCGCCCGGACAATTTGGCCCACCCATGAGAGAGAGGCATCATGGCTTTCAAACGAGCAAAGTGGCAGTTGGTCAAAGCCACACCCCCACTCTCTCCTCCTCAATAGCTACAGACACAGAAATGGCACATCCTAAGGAAAGCTCA
>NC_045746.1:683249-683802 GCF_008692095.1 Etheostoma spectabile
GGGACTGGCTCTAGTGGCTGCAATTCTGCACCAAAGCTGAATTTTGGGAAAGAGACTTCAGATATGGTATTAGGGGACCTCTAAGGTTATATAAAAGCATCCAAAGAGCACCATGTCATGGGACGTTCAAAGGAAAACTAGAAAACTGGGAAGCATGCAAAAAGATGATGACACTGCAGATTATTTACATCTCCAGTTATGGAACATTATATAAGGATTGTATCAGCAGTTGCTCTTCTTGTTAACACACATGGTAGAGTCTGTTTTGTTTAATACATACATGTCTGTATGTCACACTTGGCAGTTTAAATTACAGCATGTAATAAATACAAAAATGGCATTGTGATGGTGATTGATAAATCATTGTGGAAGGCGGTTTCGGCCAAAAGATATAATCACCTTTTTCTCTTCTTCTCTGAGTCGTTTGTCCTAGGCTTGCTTTGGGGTATCTTGGCTGTGCCTGATTTGGAAATGCTGTCTTCTCTGCGTCGTTTGCTGTGTAAAAAGAAGGGAAAATGGGTAAACCGCTGTCCTTCCAGTAAAATAAAAAAAA
>NC_045746.1:683812-694085 GCF_008692095.1 Etheostoma spectabile
AAAAAAAAAAAATCACAAATGACCAATTCAGAACATTGACTGAATATGAGCAAGAGCCAGACTAAGTGTACTGACTGTGTCGTGCTGCCGTCCTGCTCCTGTTCCTTGCAAGGAGACTGTGCTGGTACTTTGTCTTCCAGTCTATAGTCTCCTCCCTCCTCCAGTTGACCTCCCCGTTGGCCGCCATTGAATCGTTCTGTTGGACACCTGGCCTGGGGCTGAGATGAGGGGGGAGACTCTGATGTTGGCTCCTGATCTTCCCTGGACAACTCCCGCCACCGGTTCTTAACACACAGAAAATTGGAAGATAGTTGACGTTTTTGTTCTACTGATGCAAGTATGCAAGATGCAACAAAATGCCAAATAATTTGAGAAGGATATAATTCAGACATTAAAGTGTGTTGGCAAAGCAGGAAACATTACCATTTTGCCACAGATTAAAATGGCCTACAATTGGTCATTTTGTTGTCAAATTATATGAAGAAATTATGTTCTTGTCAAAAATGTCCAGCGTGTGACAAAGAATGTAACTTCCAATGACAACTATTAGCCTTTTTGTTGTTAATTATGCAAGCGCAGGATGGCTCCATACCAAAAGCACATACACACTGCGGCTTGATGTACACAAATCACTTCTCTGTCAAGCATTCAGGAAACTGGCTTGAACAAAATGCTATTGTTTATTACTTCTGACATTCTTGACGAAAGTCAATAGGCCAAGATATATCCCTCTACGAGTACCAAAAGAAAAAGAGGGAGAGAAAAAGAGAAAGATTTAGTTTCAGTCTCAAAGTTTCAGCCTCATTGGCGAGAACAATTGCTATAGTTGGAGCAGGATGTGTTAAAAGGAACTCTTAACATATAAAGAAAAGTTACTGCTCCTTGTACAGACAAAGGGGTGAACAGAATTGAGATAAGGCAAAAAAATTAAATTCACATTTCCTGGCCAATGGTTTTCCAGTGTGGGCTTAAAACTTTTAATTCAATTCAATTGAATGTCATTGTTACAACACACACTAGTTCACCAAAATCTCCGAAGGAACTACTTCCATGTCCCTGTTCTGCAGGTATTCCATAAGTGTGCCCTTGTTCAGAAGAAGTCTCCCAGCTAATCCTGCCTTGTACTGACCAAAATTGGAGAAAGCGTTATCTAGCTGACGTGATCTTACCTAGCTACTGCGCATGCGTGATTCCCAACAAAGATAGTAAAGAAGTGAGATGTTTGACTCTGTAGCTAAAACAGAGACCCAAACACACAGGGTGAAAAGAGGAAAAATGTGCAGAAATGTGCAGTACAACAAAAATATGGTGTTTTATGAAAAAGAAACCATGTAAACCTATTCTGGTACAACCTCAAAATACAATTATGAACCTGAAAATAATATGGGCGCTTTAAGACTCAAATTGCAGGAAGTGTTTCTTTCTTTCTATACAATTACATAAAGCTCATTTATCAACAAGATGTGCCCGGAGGCCTGGCCAGAAAGGTCTGCTGATGTGTTGGGAGATCTCCAGTTAGCTTGTTTCACCTACCTCTTGCCAGTCAATAATGGGGTGAGTCTAATGGATTCGACTTGTTCTCAGTCAGCTGCATCCCAATAATTATCTGATGCAAACCACAATCAAATACGTTCAGTAAAAACTCCACATGATACTCTCTTGTAAATAATCGTTTAGACTGGAATATATTTTGAATTTGAAATATTGTTTACAATGTGACTCACATGCCACATGTTCCCCTTACTTGACAGCATGTGACTTTTAAGCACGCAAAGACTGAATGACTGTGGCGTATAAAATACACAAATATCAATTACCAGGCTGACCCACTGCCATTCTTTTGTATTTTTCTCTACAGCCAAATTCCCAATTGAACAGATGCTTGCAGAAAATCACAAATTGACATAGTACAGTCCGTGATTGGACCATTAGGATAAAAAGGGAAATAAGAGTATCTGTGTTTACAACCAAATAAAATAAAATGGAGAGGAAAAAGTACTTAGTGTACTGAGTGATAGAATTGGTCACGGTGTGTGTGTGTGGTGCAGGTACCTGTACAGAAGAGTCTCCCATGATGCACTTGGATCCTTCGAGGACAGCCATGAAGGAGAAGCGCAGCTGGTCAGGGGTCTGGATCAGGCCCATGCGATACTTCCTCATGTCCAACAAGATGCTTTTGATGTCCACTGACGAAGGGTCTTTTCTCTTGGCCATCTGGACAGGACAGCAACGTAAACTACTGTAGTTTATCTAAGCAGGATGAACCCCCCTGTTCTCTCGATATCTTCTGACTAATTTGTTGGATGTGTTAAGGAAGGAAAATTTTAAGGGTGACACATTGTTACACATCTCCAGTCTGTGACAGTGGGAATAATGCAATAGTTTTGGGATCATTTGCTGTAATTCAGCTTTTTAAGTGCCTTTTATTTTTTGATCTGGCTTATCTTTCTCTACATCATCATGTTTTCATTTGTTCCCAGCATGCCAAGAGAACAACGTTGCATTTTAGCCAAGTACATAACCACATTAAAGCTTTATGTTTGAGTTGTTTTTCTTCAGGGTTTTTTTCTCTTTTTCCAACTACATTCTGAAGCAGGTATCAATCAGAAAATGGGTTTATTTAAAATGTAAATAATAAACACGGAATGACAGAATAAAATGGGTCTGTGTTTGCTCTGACATGCACAAATGTCTAAATGACTAATCAAACCACTGTGGTAAAGAACAAACAGGCAAATTTCTTACTGCTTAGTCAGAACATGGAAACACTGATACAAACTAAGAGGCAGGACTTACCAGGACCACACACGTATCAACTAATGAAAACGTCCCTGAGCGTCCGATTCCAGCGCTGCAGTGCACCACAGCCGGCCCGTGTTCTACCCCCAACGCTCCCGACTCCCGCACTTTGAAGAGGAAGTTTAGGAAGGATGCCGGGGACTCTGGGACACCAAAATCAGGCCAAGTGGTGTAATGAAAGTGGCAGATCGCTCTCTTCTCTCCTGTCTGTGAGAGCAGCAAACAGAGGCCCTTATTAGCAGGTAAAAAACTTAAATTAATGTGCGCCTGTCAGTGCTGATCTTGATCAGTTCTGTTTGAGGTGGCATTAGGGTATTTCGGTAGTGTTTTAGAGTTGAACTAAACAAACATTTTCTACAGTTTCAATTCATGTAAGAAATCAGGTTCTGAATACTTGCCACACAAAAACAGCAATTTAAGCCCTGTGTGTACTTCTTCCTCATGCATATTGTTCTATCAGCTTGGAAGTTCCTTTTTAGTTGTTGAAATTTAGTATTTAGAAAATGCGGGTTCATTTTTAATAATAATAAATAATTTAATAATAAAAAAACAGGTGGGAAATGGATTGCAGAAATTCATAACATTAAAGTTTGGATCAAATTTAGAGCATGTTCAAGCATTTGCTTTGTATTTTACATACAGAAATTGCTCTGCTGCATAATCTACAGCTCTTTTGAATTTTCAACAACACGTACACACTCCAAATACTTTGGTGTGTGGGAACATCAAACTAATTACTATGTCTGAAAGTCTATGAAAACATAAAAGAATGAGCTTTAGTGATAAACAAGTATGTGTTTTCAGTTCAAATACAGGGCCATGTGATGCCTCTTAGTGTGACATCCTTGAACCATTTCAGTTCTCCTTTGAAACCTTTAACTAGGAATGCCCCGTGCTGTAAGTAAATCTTTGGCCTACACTAAGATTCTGCAGCTCCAAAACTCTGGTGGTGTAGTAAGACTTGGTGTCTTCTGACAGCAGCGTGACCAAAAAACGTGTGTCTCTGAAGGTCATCTCCCTCTCCTCAGCTGTAGGCCAGTACTGGGCACACTTTTCCTGTCACACAAAGAGAAAGGAGACAAGCATGGTAAGAGATACTTAATAGGTTGGACTTCTAGCAAAGAAATACACCTGATGAAAAGCAGATGCCAGCTGAGTAGCCTTGAGACAAAGCAGTTGACGACTAACAAGAGGGCAGTTTGAGCCTCGGCTTTGAGAGTAAAGCTGGGGAATAAATCAAATAGTGCTGATAAACATCCTCAGTGTCTCCTCTCTCCACACACATACCTACAAATTTACCTGGTCACACTTACATTATAAACATTCCCAAATGCACAGAAACATACACAATTACAAAACCTTGAAACGTTTCTTTCCCATCAACGTAAACAACAATACCAAATCCCACCTCTTTTTTGTGACACACCAATTATATATTCTATTACAGCTAGAGCCCGACCGATATATCAGCAGGCCGATATTACACATTTCCCGAACAATCGGTATTTACAAAAGCCAATTGAATAATTTATAATGACAAATAAATTATTCTGATAAATGAATATTTGAAAAATAAAATAAAAACAGACAGTTAACCATGTTATGAGTGATGGCGTTGCATAGTTTGTCCCCCAGAGGGCGCTCTACACTCAGACTTTTTTTTTGTTATTGTGTTTTTGTTTAAAGGACTTTTAGTATTTTTATACATTTATCAGAACTTTAATATATTTTGATGTTCCTCTGATCTGTTGTGACAGTAAAACTTCCACTTGTGTTACTTTTGAGTATTTTAAACTTTGTGACCACAGTCCTTACACCACAACACAAACTTAGAAACAGAGTTAATCCTAACATTTGAATAAATACACCTATTTAAACTATTATTTTACTTCCTTCCTCTTTTTATGTATTTTTTTTTTAAACAGTTTTTTTTTTTCCTTTTTTATTTTGTAAAGTACTGTACTGTATTTCCTATATGAAATGTGCTATATAAGTTTGTTATTATTCAGTTCAATTTTATTCAAATTGTCATATTACAACAGACATTATTTCATGGCCACTTTACAGATAACGTAGGTCCCACCAATTCTCCCCATGCGTATTTGGTGCGACAGCAGCGAAGAAAAACTTCCTTTTAACAAGCAGAAACCTCGGGTAGAACCTGGCTCTTATCATTGTTATTATTATATACTCTATATTTATTCTCAGCAAATAGCATTTTATAGGTAAACAGACAATAGCTAGATCTGTTCGGGATAAGTCTGTTATGTAACCTCTCCTCTGGAGGATTGGAGAGCTGGCCTACATGACAGATCCTTGATAATATCTGTGGACTAGGTACTCTTTATCTTCTATTTCCAAGAAAACAGTGAGTGAATCTCATGACCCAGCCAGATCCACTCCAGCTGCTATACTGAGAAACAGAGAGATCCCAGCTGCTCTATGTGAGCGAGAGTGTTAGTGTGTGTTTATTTAATTGGCACACCACAGGATCACTGGATTTAAAAAGGTTGGGCTGCATCCCAGCTCCTCTCAGACATCTGGGGACATGCTGTCAAAACACGGAATTCCTGTTATCCTGCTGACAGGAGACTGAAGCGTCACAATGGAGCATTTAAACAGAATTCAGATTGAATCAAACAAGTGGAATCATATATTTCACACTGAGCCGACTGCTTACTTTAACAAAGTATGTGTGTTCCTGGGGATAAAGTGGTCAGTATATAACTAGTATTTCTGTTGTCTATTCAGTATCTGTCTGTGGGTGTCAAAGATGTCAAACCAGACCCAATGGCTTTGTTCGGACTGCAGACCTTAATGCTCAATTCTTATTCATTGCCAGGTCTGATTATTTTGACTGACTGTCCACTTTTATCATTTTATTTGATGTAACCCGCATCAGACTCAAGAACTGGGCACGGCCTGAAAGTGTGACAATGGTCGCTCTAAATTGATGTCAAAGTCGCATAAATTCCAATCCGACTGTCCAGACCGATAAATCCGACCTGGAAAAGATCGGATGCCATGTGACCTGGGTTGTCCACACTGTCATGAATGTAACCAGTGAGGCCCTTTTATTATTATATTGTGTACTTACTGAGCCTTTCTCTATGACCCTGTTAAGCATTATGACCGCCTTGGTCTTCTGCTCCCAGATCATGAGCCAAAAGTGGCCACAGGTGTTCTTGAGGGGGCCCTGTGGGCAACAAACACACACACACACTTTGATCAGTTACATGACAGCAGGAGGAAATCATTTGCAATGGAAATGTGTATTATCTTTCAGGCATGAATGAACATTGAATACATTAGGCTGAGAATTATCTTAATTCATGTGATAACTGTCCAACTAACAAGTGTTAATTTAAAGGTTAAGCCTGCTAAAGGTTATAATGTGGTTGAGTTGTGAAAACTGCACTCTGCGCGGTGCAATATCTTGAAATGTTAAATGTCTGAAATAATATAGAATAGATAACATACACAGGCATAGACAATGCTGAGACTCTGTCAACAAGTCTTTGCTTTGTTTGCTTTTCTTTTCATGACTAAATTCAAATATGTCAGTAACCGGATTAAAAGGATAATCCACCATGTAGAGTAACACACTGTTTGATGCTATGTAAATTAGAATTAAACTAACTAAAGGGTTAATGATATTAATTAGTGGTGATATAATTGCAGAATAAACTGCTACAATTTTGTTTAAGGTTCCACTATTTCAGGACACAAAATTAATTGGACAGAAGCAACCATTGCCTCAAATGTGGCCTGTGGCTTTAAATTACTTTGGCAGTATTCAGAGAGCAATATCAATTGGTGAACAGTAATCAGTTTTATCAACCCACTTTTAGTTTCCTGTGGTCATGCTAATGTATGACAGCGTCTTTTGAGTGGCAGTTTGTTGATGTTAGGATGTCAGTTTAGTGTCTTTTGAGTGGTGAGCTGATACTGGCAAATACTGACACGTGGCGTGTGTGTGCAAGGCTTGATAAGCCAGATGAGCATGTGTGGATAAGGTACAGAGATGATGAGAGAGATGATGACAGAGATTCATTGAGAAGTTTGAGGAAACAGAGGTCGAGGGCCTCAAGGAAAAACCAACGCTACACTACAGACGTGCTAAAGAGAAACACTGGGAGAAAGACTGTTCCGACGGAAAATACTTTGCTTTCCTGTTTTCCCACGAGTCTTTTGTAAATACTCCTTCTTTAAACAACCTGAACGTACACAACTAAAAAACTCTGAGGCAGACCATTGCCCAGAGAGTTGACACTGGAGCAGCAACCGAGGAAGCTGTTGGCTGTCGACTGCTGGGGGTACGGGTGCAGGGGCCAGCTGCCGTTTTCCGACCGTGACACTACGCAGCTCTGGGTGGGTCGAGCTTGACACTGCACAACCACTTTAGATTTAGGGAAGACCTAAACTCAAGTTTCATGTTCAAGTTAAACGTGACAAATAAGGACAAGACAGTGGGATTAGTGTTACCGGCTGAGTTAACGTTTAGCAGCGGCGTTTTGTTGTTCAGCGAGCCTGGTTACCTTAACCCTTAACATTAGCAAGAAAAAAAACAATCACGTTAAAAAGTTAAGAGGTTATTTGTACTTTAATTCCCTGAATACTGGAGAATATTCAGAGTTGTGTTGGATGAAGATGTCCCTGTGTTGGGTTTCTTTTAGGAAAAGGAATAACTTTGCGCTCAGACAGGAGAAGAAGACAGAATGTAGCAGCGGACTTTTGTCTTTATCTTTTTTTCCCGTGTTGTTGAAGTGATGTGGGTGGCGCAGAACTACAAAAACTGTCCTGGGTTTTACTGCCTCTAAATCTTCAATAAGTGTCCTGCTACAATATGGAAGTTTAGCCCATGTTATGACGTGACATATGAAATAGCTATTAACGCCTTGCTAATATTGCTGTTGCTGTGTTTCTTACTGCATAGCTGATAGACGTGCAGATTGTTAACTATTACCTGTGCAGCCACGTGTTGACATTCAGGTTGTGTTAGGGCAATTTGTTAGCAACGTGCAACCGCCAGTAAACAGACTAGCCTGTAGAGCCACATGCTTAGCAATTACAAGTGTATTACACTTTTTGCTGTAATAGATGTGCCTTATTCTCAGTTTGTGTTACTGAGCAATATGTTAAATTCATGTTAATTATTACAGAGAAATTAATGTAATTCTTGGTATTGTTTCTTGCCATTTGCTGGTGGCTATAACATTTAGTTTTGTAAATAATGTTTAGAGTAAGTCAAATTATTATTTGCTTATATTTCAGAATCACATCTAACGTCACGTGTAACATCAAATACAACTTTAAGGTTAACTTCATGTTTGAGTTGTAAATAAATCTTCCTCTCAAAGTTAGACATCTCTGGTTCAAGTTCTTACAGGACACCCTACAGCCGGCTAGTGTTTCAGTAGCCAGTTTTCAGTAGTTTTTACAAGCCTATAGCCTACATTTTTGTAATATAATAAACACTGTTACACTTTTTGAAACAATTTCAGCTTGTGTAGGCCTATCAGTGCTTTCTTTCTGTTGAACACACTTTTCAAAATACTGTGATAATACCAAAAACCGTGATAATTAGTTATATTTTCATACCATTACATCCCTACACGTACTCTTAAAATATCATTACTGTAAGTTGGAGAGTTGAGGAAATTTCACACAGCAACATCCTTGGCAAAAATGAATAATAAATAAAACACTGTCAAGACCAGAATTTTACTGCCTCTTAACTAACATTAATGTTAAGGTTGTAATAATAGAAATGAATGCAAAAGTGTATTATTGGAATAAAAAGCCTTGGACTTGCCTGAGTCAATATGTAACTTCTCTGGGCCTCCTCCATGACTACCAGACTTGCATTGATGTAGTCGTTTTCTGCGTTCTCCAGCTTCACCCGACTGTGATCAACTGTAGGCAGCGAGAGAGAAAATAATTTCGGGAAAAGTTGTAAATTGACAGACATTGTTAGAGGTTTGGAGAAACGTCACCGTGTATAAGCAGTTTGGACTTTCCGCCAATGTTTACATACATGGACTGACATCTCTGTATCTGTTTCGGTTGCGATTCTCTGGATACTTTGCCACTTTGTAGGAGCACTCGTGGGATTGATTCCTTATTTCCTGAAGACAAGAGAAAGATGCACAAGTAACGTCTATAGCATCACATTTCATGGCACTCTGACAGGGGCTCAATCCCAACGCTACTGTTTGCCCAAAACCACTGAACATCTGATCCTACTCATAGAGTGATGTATAAAAGACGAACAACAAGTGACTAGCTATAAAATGTAGCTAATCACACTGAGCTTCAACCACATGCAAAAGCTTATAATAATGACTAAGCTAACGTAACATGGCTACGTTAACATATTAAAGTGCATCAGTGTATATAGGCAAACGATTTCTTTTTAAAAGATGGACACAAAAACAAACGTATGAAGGAAGTTGGTGCTACGTAACGCTAACAGGCTAGATATCGAATAACTGATGAGCTAGCCGAACGGTTAGCTTGCTAGATTAATGCGCGCTTGAAGTACTATCTATGTTAGCTTTATGCTAACTATGCTAACAGACTTACTAGGTAAAGCTTTTGCCACCGGCCCTCTGAATCTATGGCTTCAAACTCCTGGTCCATGTTCACAGTGGCAATGCCAGTGTATTGTAATCTAGGTACTATAATTAGCTGTCCGACTGACTAACTCATTACTTTATTCAAGCTGGAGAAACTTTTGGTCAAAGGATTATTACTTCCCTACGCTATCGAGCTCTCCCTAAGTGTTTGTCCGTCGTCTCTCTGGTGGTGCAGCAGTTGACGTCTGAACAAGTGACATGTGCGCATGCGCCACCAGGGGTCCTCCAGTAGCTGTCAAAAACAAACGCAGCAAAGATTGTCAGTGAACACACGAGATGCCAAACGCCTTACTCTAAAGCACACCTTTTGAGAATACATTCACATAATTGAATCTAATACATGTGTAGATTTTTTTTTATTATATTAAAAATATACATTTTGTTTTATTTTTTTATTTTTATTTTTTATTTATTTTTGACAGGGACAGTGTACATTAATTAACATTGCTGTAAATGCACCAGAATTAGCCAAAAGGCTATTTTTCAGCCGTTGTCCCTGGACAGATCTTAAAATTGTCTACCTAAAAATTAACAACTATAAGAAGATTACAGTCAACAATACAAATATAAAAAGTAGTAAAAAATACTACACATTGACACAATAGAGACACAAGTGGCAGCACGGTTGGGTTGAGTGGAAATACATATTCTTATTATTGCTGACATGTCTGATGTGTTCTGAACCATTTTTTTTATGTTTTTTGAACATAGGGTATGTGGTGAGTTCTCTGATGTGCTTTATACCCATTTGGAAATTATTTATATTGGAAGAAAGTTGTTGTTGTCTCTTAGGTATTATTGTCTTTACACTTGTTAAAGCACTTTGTAACTTGTTT